>NC_057864.1:113838381-114138381 GCF_019393635.1 Dromiciops gliroides | reverse complement strand
TGACCCTTAGGAAGCTCTCTTTCCTGACTCCTGCCCACATCTAGCTCACCTTGTGCTCTGATTTCTTCTAGATGGGGTCAGACTGACCTCACCAGTCTAGGCTTCCCAGTTTCTTGGATTAAACAACAAACCCCAGCCTCAAATCCAAGGGAACGAGTTTCCATGGCTCAGGGAAACAGCTGTTCTCCCTTCTAAGGGCCTGGCTCATGCTCCTGGTGAGTAATACATGGGACTTATCTCCTGGCTTTCATCCAAGGACTTCAGAACACTTGACATCACTCATTCAAGAGGAAGAAGAAAAAGGTTGTCCATGTTTTAGAAATAATAATAGTAACACATCTATAAACAGGAAATGTATAAGTGGGAAAAGTATGCCAAGTAGGTAAAATAACTTCATGACCCATTCATCCTGCTCCCATCCTCAAGGCCTCTCCTGATCCCAGTTAACCAAGTTCTTTCCTTATTGCATTGTTGAAATACAGATATTCTAATGAATTGTTATTGACAGCTAGGTAGTACACTGGAAAGAACACTGGGCCTAGAATCAGGAAGACTTATCTTCTTGATTTTAAATCTGGCCTCATACACTTACTAGCTATGTGACCCAGGGCAAGTCACTTGACCCTGTTTGCCTCAATTTCTTCATCTGTAAAATGAGCTAGATAAGGAAATGGCAAACCACTCCAGTGTCTCTGCCAAGAAAACCCCAAATGGGGACATCACTGAAAAATGACTGAACAACAAACATTGTTTATGGAGCTGTGAATTGGTCTAATCATTTTGGAAATCAATTGAACATGACTAAAGTCTCCATATTCTTTGACCCAAAGATTCAATTCTAGGCATATTTCTTTCCAGAAAGCCAAAGAGAGATATAAAATCCCCAAATACAACAAAATACTTAGAGCAGCACTTTTTGCAATAGCAAAAAACAGGAAACAAAGTAGATGCCCACATATGAGGTGGATCACAATTAGTATGATTAATAAGTCCCTTGAAATGGTCATATGTATTTGAATTCACACTATTCAAAGTTATAGTTATTTTAAAATATGGTAATTGGTCCTATTCCTTGGAAATAAGCAGTGTGAATTCAAATAATGTGACCACTTCAGGGGATTCATTATTTACACTAATTGAGACCTAGTTAGTGGGAAATAAGGCTGAAAAGGTCCTTGAATGCCAGGATAAGTAGATTGGACTCTGGTCAATGGGTAGTGGAGTATAACTGAAATTCTTTTGCAGGAAAGTGATAAACCAGAATGATGGATTAGAAAAATAAATCTGACAATTATTATTTAGGATAGGAGAAGGAAACTACAGGTAGGGAGTCCTGTCACCTTGCTATTTCATTAATCTAGATATGTGAGTATAGGGGCCTTTACTAGGGATAGGCCCATCGATGGAGCAGCTGAAGATTTCATCAAGAGATAGGCCAATGAAGATACTGTATGATCCTCTAGGATATTTAAAGGTATACAGTAAGTGCTTGGGGATACTTACCAAAATAACAAGACTACTGCAGCAGCAACAACAACTGCTGCCCTCCAGAGAGATTGGTGAGACAAATAAGAGGAGTAGATCACATTCATTATAGCACCTCACTCTTCACAAAAAATTGCCTTGTGAAGTAGGCAGTAAAACTTTATTAGCCCCCTTTTATAGATGAGGAAACTGAGACTCAGAATAGCCAAATGATTTGCCTATGGATGAGGCTAGGAAAGTAGGATGCCTTGGTTAATAGAGATGTTTACAAGATGTTTTTAAAGATCAAATCCTGACTCATTCTCCAAGCCACCAATATGGACTAAGGCATACTCTTTCCCCTTGAAAGCATATTTTTGAGTGGTCACATAGTGGGGTGGAAAAAAAAAACCCTTTCTTTAAAACCTAGGAGACCTGGCTTCTATTTCTAACTCTCACAATAAGAAACAGAGCTTGTCAAGTCACTATTCCTATCTATACTTCCGTGCCTTCATCTATAAAATGAGCAGATTGAATGAGGAGCCCTCTGAGCTCCCTTCACATTCTAATAATTTATGTTCATTTTTTTTATTAAGTGTATTTCCCTTATTTGGGCAGCTAGGTGACTTTGTGGATAGAATACCAGGCCTGGAGTCAGGAGGATCTGATTTCAAATCCAGCCTTGGACACCTACTAGCTGTGTGACCCTGGGCAAGTCACTTAATCCTATTTGCCTCAGTTTCCTCATCTACAAAATGAGCTGTAGGCAGCTAGGTGGATCAGTGGATAAAGCACCAGCCCTGGATTCAGCCTGTGTGACCCTGGACAAGTCACTTAACTCTCATTGCCCTGCAATAATAATAATAATAATAATAAATAAATAAATAAATAAATAAATAATAATAATAATAAATGAGTTGGAGAAAGAAATGGCAAACCAGTCCAGTATCTTTGCCAAGAAAATCCCAAATTGGATCACCAATATTCTGACAGGATTGAAATGACTCAATAAAATTGCCCTTATTGGATAATAAGCTGTTGGAGGATGGAGATATTCTTTATACAGTACTTTTCCTACACCCTTAGGTATTCAGTAGAGCACTTGAGGTGTTTCAGGGCTGGATCAGGCTTCAGTCAAGAAACTACACCCACCCTGCTTCTAAAGATTTATCAGAAGAAATTGATTGTCCTTTTGCCTTTTATACATCCCGTCTCAAATCCCTAAGTAGTTCCTGAGAGGAGTTAAAATCAATGGAAGAGTCCATTGTTTGTAGCCACAAGGAGAGAGACTTGAGGCTTGAGATGGAGCAGATTTGTAATGTATCCTCAGTTCTATAGACTCAACATCAGACTCCATTTGTAAGTAGGAAACCACAATATAGAGAGCATTGGGCTTAAAATCAGAAGACCCATCTTCATGAGTTCAAATCCGGCCTCAGAAACTTAGCTGTGTGACCTTGGGCAAGTCATTTAATCCTGTTTACCTTAGTTTCTTCATCTGTAAAATGAGCTGGAGAAGGAAATGGCAAACCACTCCTATATTTTTGCCAAGAAAACCACAAATGGGGTCATGAAGAATCAGACACAATTGAAAAAACTGAACAGCAACAACAAAAGAAAACCACCTAAGAGCATTCTCCTGCCCTTCCTTTCATCTTTTCTCCTTTTCTCCCATCTCTTCCCTTTGGGCGTAGAGATGAGTAGCAAGGTCAGGGTGGGTCAGTGAAGGGGCTATTTTTTGCAGGTACTAGGGAGAGTTGGTCTGGAATAAGAGGAAAGAAAACCATTTTTCTTTTCCCGTCTTAAGTCCCGGCACATGTGGTGGAGAACAGTGGCAAGGTCAAGAACAGGTCATACCAGATGAACCCCATTGCTTTTTGGACAGGGTTTCTAGACTCAAAGATCAAAGCAATACTGTAGTATAGTTAACCTACATTTTAGAAAAACATTTGACAAAGTCTTTTCTCTCCTCACTAGAGGTCGTTAAGCAAAAGCTGCATGAACAATAATCAAAAAATCAATGAACGTTTACTATTTGCCTACTATGTGTCAAGAACTATGCTAAGTGCTAAATTTATAAAGAAAAAAGTGAAATAGTTCCTGCTCTCAGAGTGCTGACATTTTATTGGAAGAGACTACATGCTAGTATGTAGATATATTCAAAACAGTTGGGGGAAGGCCCTAGGAGCTGAGTAACAAAGAAATACTTTATAAAGAAGGTAGGGCTTGAGTACTAAGGGGAATGTAAGAGTAGCTAGGTGGTAGTGGATAGAGTGCTGAGCCTAGAATAAGGAAGACTCATCTTCCTGAGTTCAAATCTGGCCTCCCACTTATTATCTGTGTGGCCCTGGGCAAGTCACTTAACCCTGTTTACCTCAGTTTCCTTCTCCATCTATAAAATGAGCTGGAGAAGGAAATAGCAGTATCTTTGCCAAAAAGAAAACAAACAAACAAAAAGGATCATGAAGAGTTAGAAATGACTAAACAACAACTTATGTGAGCAGAGGACCATAAATTTAGAGCTGAAGGGGACTTCAGAGCCCATAGAATTCAAAGCCTTCATTTTAAAGATGAGGAAACTGAAGCACCAATTAAGTGGTTTACCTAGAGTCACACAGCTAATAAGCATCAGAGGTAGAATTTGAACCCAGGTCTTCCTGACTTCTACTCTAGTGCCTTATCCACTGTACTACACTGCCTCTCTGGCAATGATTATTCCTTGTTCAGGTACAGGTTGGACTGGATGGTTGTTAAGGTCCCTTTCAACTTTGCGAGTCTACAGTTCTAAGATGCTGTAGAGGTGAGGGTACGTGGTGATTCCTGCTCTTATATCTATGCCTGAGACAGAAAAGAAAGTAGTTATCATCATGTCCAGCTGTTATCACTCAGCTGCCATTTTGTTTTAACCAATAATTTCACCCTTCTCTCTCATATGTAATCTCTCCCAGTAAAGATTTTTTCTTTAAACACTACCTACAAATGTGTACAAGTCTCCCCATCCTAAAAAGTCTTTCTTGATCCTCAAGCTATTGTCCTGACCTTCTCCTCCCCTTCAATGCCACATTTCTTTTTTTTTTTCTTTTTTGGTGGGGCAATGAGGGTTAAGTGACTTGCCCAGGGTCACAGAGCTAGTAAATATCAAGTGTCTGAGGTCAGATTTGAACTCAGATCCTCCTGAATCCAGGGCCAGGGCTCTATCCACTGTGCCACCCAGCTGCCCCCTCCATGCCACATTTTTATAAAGAATACATTTCCTTCTTCTACTTCTTTACCACCAAATTACTCCTGAATTCATTATGACCTGCCTTCTATCTTCACTACTCTACTGAAACTAACTACTTTCTCTAAAGGGGTTACTAATGACCTTATTCCAACCCCAGCGTCTTTTTCTGAATCCTTACACTCCATGATCAATCCACAACATTGATATCATTAACCACTCTCCTTTTTGGCACTGCTCCCTTGGGCTCTGTGACATTGAATTCTGTTGGTTGTTCTCCTATGTCTAGTGAATGTTCCTTCTCTGTTTTCTCTTGCTCCTATTTATTTATTTATTTATTTTTAAGTGAGGCAATTGGGGTTAAGTGACTTGCCCAGAGTCACACAGCTAGTAAGTGTTAAGTGTCTGAGGCCACATTCGAACTCAGGACCTCCTGAATCCAGGGCCGGTGCTCTATCCACTGTGCCACCTAGCTGCCCCTCTTGCTCCTATTTATAAAGTCATAGATCATGGGAGTTGGAAAGGACTTCATAAAGTCATCTAGTCCTAAAGTGTCAGATAATTGATCCACAGCCTCCTGTTGCCCACAATTCTCCTAAGTGTGGTAGAAATCAGATTAAAATGTAATTGGGGGGGCAGCTAGGTGGCGCAGTGGATAGAGCACTGGCGCTGGAGTCAGGAGGACCTGGGTTCAAATCTGGACTCAGACACTTGAGTACTACCTATGTGACCCTGGGCAAGTCACTTAACCCCAATTGCCTCACCATAAAAACAAAAAACCAGAACAAAATGTAATTGGGAAACATTTAACAAAAACAAAAAAAGAATGAATGAAAATACTATAAAACATAGATAATGTTCATATGTGCCTTCCTAAGTCAATATGTGCCTACAGGGATCTTTATGTATGGTTTAGTGACCCCCATTTCTATTTGAATTTGACACCATTAATCTAGTCTGATCCCCTTATTTTATAAATGAAGAAACTATGATCCAGAGAGGGAGAATGATTTTTTTTTAAGTTTTACACATCAGAATCAGAATTCAGGGGGCTGCTAGGGGGTGCAATGGATAAAGCACCAGCCCTGAATTCAGGAGGACCTGAGTTCAAATCAAGCTTCAGACACTTGACACTTACTAGCTGTGTGACCCTGGGCAAGTCACTTAACCCTCATTGTCCCACAAAAATAATAATAATAACAATAACAATAATCAGAATTCAAATCTCAGTTTACTGATTCTAAGGTCTGTGTTCTCTACAGCATGTTCCTCCTTCCTCTTAAAAGTGAAAGTTTCCTACAACTCTATTCTTAGCCTTCATTTTTCTTCTAAACTCCTTAAGCAATCTTACTCTCCAATCCAATTCAATAAACATTTATTAAGTGCCTACTATGTGCCAGACACTAAGCTGAGCACTGGGGATACAATTAATAAAAAGAAAGACAGTCCTTGCCCTGAAGGGACTTAAAATCTAATGTGGGAAGACAACACATGAAAGGAACCCGGAAAAGGGCAAGTGAGTTGGTAGAGAGAGGAAGAACAGCAGGGAGTACTCAGAAGCAAGGCATCTTGTTCCCCTTGGAGTTGAAACCAAGAAGGGTACCAGATGCAGAGTAGATTGAGTCCTGACCTCAATAAAAGAAAGCATTAGGAAGAATTTGGGACTCCACCCTCCAATCAAAAAGGAAAGGGGACAGAGGGAAGTGGTGTCAGGCAAGGCTTGAGTCAGCAGAATGGTGATGAGCTTAAATTTCCAGGGCAATCTTGTTCTCTGGAGCTGAAGCCAGGAAGGACATCAGATGCAGAGTGGAGTGAAGTATGGAGTCACTCTCATGTATTCAATGATCACCTTTGTGCAGAAAAATACAGGCTGTATGTCCAGTCAAGGTTCTTCTCCTATTGCCAAAACAGCTTCTCTATCAGAATTGACCCCCACTGTACCTTGTAAGACACAATATGTCTTACAAGGTACCCATCTTCTTCCCATAGCATGCCATTCTTCCTACTTCCATATTTCTACTGATAGCACCATTACTCTCCCAGAAAAACTATCCATAACTCTTCCTCTCCCTCATTCCACATCCAGCTATTTGCCAAGTCGTGTACAGCTGTGCCCAAAAGTCGTAGTGCAGTTTTTGTTTTGCGGGGCAATGAGGGTTAAGTGACTTGCCCAGGGTCACACAGCTAGTTAAGTGTCAAGTGTCTGAGGCTGGATTTGAACTCAGGTCCTCCTGAATCCAAGGCCAGTGCTTTATACATTGAGCCACTTAGCTTCCCCCCATAATGCAGTTTTAAGCTTTAATAAAATTCCATAAAATTTTTTGAGACATCCTGTATATTTGACCTCTACAGTAATCCATTCTCCTTTCCTTTCCTACTGCAATCACCCTAGTTTCAATCCTGATTACCTAAATTATTCATTATTAAAGACCCCTGATTCATTTCCCTGCCTCTCTCTCCCCTGTCCAATTCACCCTTCACAACACTTCCAGAGACATCTTCCTAATTCACAGATCTAATTGCATCCCTCCCCCACTCAAAAATCCCTTCCCCTATTAGCACCCAAACAAAATACAAGGTTTACAACCTGGCAATGAGGATCTTCCACAACTTAATTCCAATTTACTTGAAGAGGCAGGGTGGTACAGGAGAACTTAGTTTGGGATCTTGTTTCTGTGATTTATTTGTAGGACCTTGGTCAAGTCATTTAAATTCCTCCAGTCTTCAGTTTCCTTATCTTTGCTAAAATGAGGGAGTTGGAAGTCCTTTCTAAGAGCTAATCCAGATCTATGACCCCACTTTTCCAGCATGATGGCATAATATCCCTTTCCATGTATTCCTCTGTTCTAACAAGACTCCTCTATGTATTTTCCCTGTATTATTGCACATTCCAGTTTTCTGTTAACATATCTTATTCCAATACCAAACTATGTGCTCTGTGTAAGCAGGGACCCCATCTTAGCTCAACTTCATATCTTTCGCAGTACATGGCACAGTGCTCTGCTCACTGGGCATTTAATGAACATTTGTGGAACTGAATTACATTCAGTGAAAAACGGTCGGATAAATAACTCAAGTTTCATTTACAGTTAAAAACATGAATGTATGCAAGGGAGGGGTGGGAGACGGGGGAAGCCAGAACCACCACAGCTGCTATGGCTGTGAAAATTCAACCTCAAGCAGCCTAAACATTCATTTGACAATGTACACTGCTGATTACTTAATTATGTCTAAAATATAAGTCAGACACACTACAAACCCCAGGGAGTAAATTACCCAGATCTAGGAAGCCACATTGATGCACTCAGTCTAGTTTCCCATTTCTAAATTATCTTTTTTTTTCTGTTTTAACCAGTGAATTTGGGAAAAAAATAATAACAACATTCCTCCTGCTACAAAGCATGCATCCAGATGCTACAGACAAGTGAACATTTTCTAAGTGACATCAGCTCTGCCCAAGAGCCGCCATTTTTAAGCTAACACTGGGGGCGCTTACCAACAGGCTCCTATCTTTATGGATATTTGAATGAGAACATCTACATATGCTTGATCTCAGTATGAACCTCTGTGTGACCTGATTTTGTTACCATGGTCACCAATTAGACACGTCATGTTGGTTGCAGAACAACAGTTGAAGCATCTCTATTAAGTTGTGGATTTGTTGTGTTGCTTTTTTTTTTAAGATGTCATGTTTTGTGAACACACTTTGCAGACTTTCTTTCCCACGGGGGCCACTCCAACTCTTCTCCTCATCTACTCCTACCACCATCTCTAGGGATGTTATACCTTACAGAATTTACAGGATCTTGGGATTCAGAATTGTAAAGGGCCTTAGAGGTCACAAAAGATAAGGGAACCACGGCCTAGAGAGGGAGGGAACAGGACAAAACAAGTGAATGGTTCTGATAAAAATTTCCATGACGACAAGACCAAAGGGAGAAAGAGGAAGGGCCACTGAGTTTAGGAATCAGGAAACATGAGTTCCAGTGCTGTTTTTCATTATTAACCTGCTTTGTGATTTGAAGAAAAATAATTTAAGCTTTATCATTTAATCTGAGGAAAACAGCATGAGAGATTGTGGAGCTTGGAGCTAGAAAGCCCTGGGTTCAAGTCATGTTTCTTAACAGTGGTTGTGTTGGGGGCAGCTAGGTGGCCCAGTGGATAAAGCACCGGCCCTGGATTCAGGAGAACCTGAGTTCAAATCTGGCCTCAGACACTTGACACTTACTTAGCTGTGTCACCCTGGGCAAGGCACTTAATCCTCAATGCCCCATAACAACAACGACAACAACAACAAAACAGTAGCTGTGTGACCCTGGGCAAGTCACATAACTTCCTCTGAGGCTTTGTTTCCTTGTCTGTAAAATGAGGGGGTTGGATTAGATGGCTTCTGAGGTCCCTTCCAGCTCTAAGCCTATGATCCTGTCTGTTTTCTCACCTGTGCAATGAAAAGAATACCTACACATCAGAGGACTACTGCAGGATTCACCTGGATCAAAAATTATAATAACACTTTGAAATAATTGAAGAATAAACAAATATATAAGGTAATGCAACTATTATTCTAAGGAAAATTGTTGTTGTTTAGTAATGTCCGACTCTTTGTGACCCCATTTGAGGTTTTCTTGGCAAAGATACTGGAATGGTTTGCTGTTCCCTTCTCCAGCTTATTTTACAGATGAGGACACTGAGGCAGACAGAGTTAAGTGACTTACCCAGGGTCACACAGCTAGTAAGAGTCTGAGGTCAGAATTTAATTTAGGTCTTCCTGACTTCAGGCTTGTCTTTCTATATCCACTGCACTATCCGGCTACTCTGAGAAAAATACTAGAGTCCTAAACTATGAAAGAATGGTTTCTGTCTGCCTGGAAGCAAACCACTGTTGCTATGTGAGAACAGTAGAATGTAAGCTTCTCAAGGGCAGGAATTTTTCATTTTGTTTTGAGCCCTAAACATTGTATGCATATAAAAATATTTATAGAACTGAATAGAGATTTCAAGGATCAGGTTGTATCTAAGGCATAATCTCCTTGTGAGATGAAGGGGGAAGGATCTTTAAAGTCTTGGGCTCGGTGTGAAAATGAATTCTTTGCTATTTAAAGTAGCCAGAAAAGGAGGCAGCATTGTATCTCCATGGAAAAAGGAACAACAGTTTAAGAGCCACTGGACTTGAGTTCAAATCCTACCCCTGAAATTACTACCAATGGGACCATAGGCAAATCACGTTCTCCTGGCATCAATTCCCTAATCTGTAAAAGGTAGTATAGATTATATGATTTTTGAAGTCCCATTATAAGTTCAAATATGGCTTCAGATACTTCCTAGCTATGTGACCCTTGGCAAGTCACTTAACCCTGCTTGCCTCAGTTTCCTCATCTGTAAAATGAGCTGGAAAAGGAAATGGCAAACCACTACAGTATGTATGCCAAAAAAAAAAAAAAAACCAAATGGGGTCACAAATCGTAAGACATGATTGAAATGACTAAATGACAAAAACAGAAGTCCCTTCTAGAAGTATTATCTAAATCAGAATAATATATCTTTAACCAATTATATTTATAGGGACAATCAGAGATATATAGCTGGAAAGGACCTCAGAGACCACCCAATCAGTGCCATTCATTTTTATAAACAAGGGAACTGAAGCCCAGGAAAGTATGGTGACTTGCCCAGGGTCAGTGAGTCAGTAAACTTCAGGTAAGGTTTTTTTTTTCCAGTTTTTAATTTCTTTTATTCTGAACTTAAGAAATAAAACAAGTATTTCTATAACATATTAGAATAGGTGAGATTTGATCCCCATCACATTTACAACCCTTGAAGATTCACAAAGTTTCTTGTATGCATATTTCATTTCAAATTCACAACCATGCTATAAGGTAGGTAAGCATAGCTATTATGATCCCATTTTACAGGTTAGCAAATAGAGACTCAAAGGAATTAATCCAGTTGCTAGGTGTTCTGTGGAGCCTAGAGTCAGGAAGACCAGAATTCAAATCTAACCTCAGACACTTCCTAGTTTTTTCACCTCAGGAAACCATTTTAACTTCTCTTTGCCTCAGTTTCCTCAACTGTAAAAACGAAGATAATAATACCAAATATTATACGTATAGGGGTGATCACAGATATATAGCTGGAAAGGACCTCAGAGACTACCCTCACAGAGTTGTTGTAGGGGTCAAATGAGTTCGTCATTGTAAAGCATCTGACACATAGTAGGCACTATGTAAATGCTAGTTGTCATTATTACCATTATTATTACCTGCTTGGAAGTACGAGCCCCAGGACCTGACAAATACATCACTACTCTGGTTTCCTTTTCACTTTAGCTGGCAGTCTGGAATCCATACCAGCTAAAAAGCATGTGCGTCATTCTGCATTGGTTGGAAGGGGAAAACATTGTGTTTGCCTATGGGCATGTTTTAAGGAAATCCAGTGGACATCTGACCTTATGAAACAGATTAATAGCAGAAAGCATTTATCGTAGCACAGAAGCCAGCCCCAGTCCTGCTGATGCTCTCAGCAGCAACCACTTCTTAAGTAGCTATTAATGAGCTAAAGCAGCTGCTAATGAGCTAATGAGCTGCCCATTAACAGTTTCTTAAGTAGTGGCTGAGGGCAGCTCTGCTAGCCCAGCTGTAGCTATTGAGAGCCAGGTTGAAAAAGGTTCTTGGTAAATCTAGTCTATAAGCCCAAAGTCCCCACTAAAGACCTTCAAACATGGCCTCTGTAGTATGGTGAAAAGAGTGTTAGGCTTAGAGTCAAGAAAACCTGGATTCAAATCTACGCCAACACCACCCCCTTTACATTCACTGGCTGTGTAAGTGTGGGCCAGTGACTTCACCTTTCTGGGTCCCAGTTGGAAATAATAGCACCTGTCTGGCAGGATTCTTAGAAGAATCTAATGAAATAAGGCAGATGAGGGCAGCTAGGTGGTGCAGTGGATAAAGCACTGGCCCTGGATTCAGGAGGACCTGAGTTCAAATACAGTCTCAGACACTTGACACTTACTAGCTGCATGACCCTGGGCAAGTCACTTGACCCTCATTGCCCTGGGGAAAAAAAAGAAAGAAGGCAGATAGGTGTTACAGTGGTTAGTGCTGGACTTGGGAATCTGGAAGTTATTCATTCATTCAGCTGGATTCCACTCTTGGTGATCCCTGGACCATACTGTCCATGGGGTTCTCTTGGTATAGAAACTGGAATAGTTTGCCATTTCCTTCTCCAGTGGATTAAGTCCAACAGAGGTTAAGTGACTTGCTCCAGGTCACACAGCTAGTAAGTGTCTGAGTCTAGATTTGAACTCAGATCTTCTTTACTCTAGTCCCCATGCTCAATCCACTGAGCAACCTAGCTGCCACCTGGAACCAGAAAGACTGGAGTTCAAATCTAGCCTCAGATACTTAACCAGCTATGTGACCCTGGGGTAAATCATGTAATCTCCCCCTACCCCAGTTTCCCCATCTATAAAATGGGGATGATAATAACATCCACCTTTCAGGGCTGTCATGAGGATAAAAGTAGATAATCATTGTAAAGCACTTTGCAAACTTGAAAGCACTATATAAATGGTAGCTGGCTTTTTATTATTATAAAACTCATCACCTCCAGGAGCTTCAATTTGTTCATCTGTGAAATGGCCATAATGATACCTGCCTCACAGGGGTTATGGTAAAGACCAAGAAAGATGTGTATCAGTTGCTTCATCATCTTCAAGCCTAACATACATATGAGTGATTGTATGTGTGTTACTCTAGTTTTGTTGGGTTTGTTTTGGGTGGAAGATTGGGTGGGAACGCAAAAAGGTCTAGACCTGTCATTTCAATCAATTGATCAATCAAGTATTTATTAAGCATTAATGACTTTCCGGGCACTGTGCTGGGAAAATAAACACAAATAATAAGAAGACTTGCACAGTAAGCATCTCTTCTATAACTTAATGCCATAGAGCTTTGTCTGGGACACTGAAAAGCTAAATTGTTTGCTTATGGTCACCCGGTCGATATATGTCAGAGGCAAAACCAGCACAATGGAAAGACAACTGGAATGAGAGTTAGAGAATCTTCGTTTGAAACTGGGATATGCCATTTAATACCTATGTTACTTTGGGTAAGTCACTTATACTCCTAGGGCTCATTTCCTCTGCGCAGCTAGGTGGCACAGTGGATAGATAGAACAATGGGCTTGGAATCAGGAAAAGTAGTCTTCCTGAGGTCAAACCCGGTCTTACACACATATTAGCTGTGTGACCCTGCGCAAGTCACAACTTGGCTTGCCTCGATTTCTTCATCTGTTAAAATGAACCAGAGAAGGAAACGGCAAACTACTCCAGCATCTTTGCCAAGAAAAACCCCAAATATTCCGAGAAGACTGAATAACAACAAGTCATTTCTTCATCTGTTAAAGGAGAGATTTAGATAACTTCCAAGAGCCTTTCTAACTCCAGATTCTTGAAGTGATTTGAACCCAGACCATCCTGACTCCAAGGCTAGCCCTCTAGCTTCTACCCACACTATATCACCCTAACAAGTAGCCAACACTTAAGCTAGCTGTGGTGTGATTGATCCAATTGATTTTAACTTCTGGTTAAAGCAAAGCATGTAGTTGGGAAGATGGCAGGGTTTGTTGTGACTCTGCAGGAAAGACTGATTGGCACTAGGAATCATCACAAGTATATAATGGAGTAAACTTGTTTGATGACAGGTGCAGATAATGTATGGCACTCAGGGGACAATAGAGCATGTAATTGGTAGTTGTTTTACCTTGGCTGTTTTGGATAATACCAAGAGGCATAATAGCTGTTAAGACTTTACCAGGATAATTAGCCTTCCAATGTGAGCTCATAAATGCATTAACACCTTACTGTAAGAAAGAACCCAAGAGTGTGTTGGGAAAAGACCACTGCAAGAAATGGGGGCAGAGTGCTGATAATTAATCTGTCTAAACGAAACTCTCTAGCAGACCAAATACTCTGCTGTATGGTAAACATAATAAAACAGGGAAGCTTCAGGCCTGGGATGTTCCACTAACAGAACTAACCAGGAGCATTTGAAGACATGAGAATTGACTTTATGTCCCCCTCCTACACAGACACTCACACAATGTAAACATGTAAAGTGGAAATTCAGATTTTACTCTATCTCTCAATCTCCTCCTTAGTTTCATTTTCTTTGCCAACCATCCCCCTCAAACTCTGATGTCTAGCTAATGTTCACAGCAAGAAATATAAACTAACAGATTAATTGAACAGAGTGTTGTTTTCCTTTCTATTATGAAGGATAAGCATTTGCTGTGTTCTCTGGATTACATATATCAGCATGTGATTGTGTTGGCTGAGTCTGGGTACTTGCTATGAAATGCAAGATGTTCAATATTCTCAAACATCTTGAATTTAAGGCATTCTCTGTTTCATGCTATAGATGTATTCTCAAAAAATTATGTGTAAATAGAATTGTAATTTGTATGTAAAGCAGATCTCATTTTGAGTAACTAGAGAAACTTGCTAGAAACCTGGCATTAAACATTTCTGTAAAGTGAAGAATTCTTTTTTGTGATATGAATTTATTAACATGTCAACAATATGCTGATCTATTACTTAGTAGATAAGTCATAGAGAAGTTTGAGGCTTAAAAAGCGACTAAATGCCTTGCTCATCTTCACATAACAAATGTCAGAGGTAGAATATGAACCCTTGACTTCCTTCTTCCAAGTCTAAGACTCAGATATCCTATGCCCGTTACCACTTGTATTATGAATAATCAGTCATAACTGAAGTATTTTTCTTTGAATTTTCATAGATTAGGCTTTTGAAAATGCTGTATTTGTGGGAATACAAATGCGTTTTTATTTGTGCATAGGCATAAATCCTTTACTCAAGGAAAAACATCTTATCTAAAAGAAACAATTAACCTTGAAAGGAGAAGTGTAAACCTTAAGTCATGAATTGGCTAATTATTTTTCCATGATGTAGATTTTATTCAATATGTGGTCTTTAAGAAGGTAATTAGAGGTTATGTGTATATATGTGCGTATCTCTGTGTAGGTGTTAGTGTATTTGTGTATCTGTATATGTGGGTGGCAGATACATAAATACACACTCACACAAAAGCACTACAGATAGATAAATAAGCTTGGTTCAGAACTGAATAGGAGAAAGAGAGCAGGGATGGATTATGTCTGTGGAATTGTGATATACTTCCATGATCCCAAACTGTCACCAATACAAAAGCTTTTCTTCTTAATAATAATCTTGTCCCAGTGATACTCTAGGGAAGAGGGTCTCATAGCATGGTCCAGGGACCCCTGGGGGTCTGCAGATCCCTTTCCAGGGTCCACAAAATCAAAACTATTATCACAATAATACTAAGACATTGGAATTTCCAATATAGGAAATACCAAAAATATGACCAGTGATGTGCTAGAGCCAATTCAAATTTTCAGTATAAGTATTTATATCTCAGAAATCAGGGATCCATGTATTGTTTTGTTGTCTATCTATACTTAAGAAAGTATGGAGAGAATTATACGTTTGTTAATAATACATTTTAAACCTTAAAATGTGTCCTGCATGCATTGTTGGTTTTTTCCCCAGAGAGCTGGTTATTAAACATTTTAAACCTTAAAATGTGTCCTGCATGCATTGTTGGTTTTTTCCCCAGAGAGCTGGTTATTAAACATTTACCAGGACATTACTATATATAACTTACTTGGGGGGAGGAGTCCCTCAGTAATTTTTAAAAGTGTAACTGTTCTCAAGACCAAAAAGTTTGAGAAGTGTTACTCTAGTACAATAGAAAGAAGTCTGGATTTAGAGTTAGACACAAACTGCTTGTTTGAATATAGGCTAGTCCTTCCACCTTTGAGTCCTCAAGACAATTCTCTAAACCTCTGTGCTACAGACAAATGATCTCTATTGCTGGAGAGAATTTGGAGAGAGAGGAAGGAAGGAAGGAAGGAAGGAAGGAAGGAAGGAAGGAAGGAAGGAAGGAAGGAAGGAAGGAAGGAAGGAAGGAAGGAAGGAAGGAAGGAAGGAAGGAAGGAAGGAAGGAAGGAAGGAAGGAAGGAAGGAAGGAAGGAAGGAAGGAAGGAAGGAAGGAAGGAAGGAAGGAAGGAGGGAGGGAGGGAGGGAGGGAAGGAGGGAGGGAAGGAGGGAGGGAGGGAGGGAGATTGTGAAAATGAATGACTGTAATCTGCTCTGATGGCAGAAGTCTCAGCACTGATGAGATCGCAAATACTCAAAGTATCAAAGTACTGTCAGTACCCAAGCGCAGGAGTACTCTAAAATTTCTATTGTCTGGGTTCTTCATTCCTTCTTGACCTACTTAGTCATTTTAGATTATTTTAATTCCCTACTAGTAGTTTGAATTTAAACTCTGGTTCCTAATGTACAACTTTGGAAGGGACCTTCTCCCCCACTAATGTACTGCCCCCAGAATGTCCCCAACATGCACATCTGGAGACCTCTTCTCATAAATCCCCAAACATTAGAGGGAATGATTTGCTGGTAGCATTCAATCAATCAAATCACAAGTTCTTGATGAACACCTATAATATCTCTCAAATGATGCTCAGGACAAGGAAATATCAAAGAATTTAAAGATGTGGTCTCTATCATTGCCAAGTCTCTGACCACTTGAGAAAAGCTTCAATTCATAACTACTACCAGCAGCCCTCAAAAATAGTTCCTTCTTGTTTTAAAAGGGGGGGAGGCAACTGAGGGGCTTAAGGGGGAAAAAACACTTCTATCTGCCACCTGAGTGTGGGAAGAGCTGAGAATGCAGGCTTATGATACCCCTAATAGGCATCTTGGTAACATTCTTTGCCCTTCCATTTCCAGTCCCCCACCCCCACCCCAAGCAGGGATGCTGTGGTAACTTCAAAAGATCCACATGTTCCCGTTGCAAGTGTCCTATTTTCTCCCTCTATAGTTTTTAATGTGCAGAATTGGTAACGGAGCTAATAAAGGTTCAAGATGGGTCTTTATGGGAGCTAAATTTTTCTTTTCTCTGTGTCATGCTTTTTTATTCAGAAAATAATTTTCTTAGCATTGTTTTCACAAAAGCTTTCCAACTCCCCCAATAATGCAGGGGGAAAATTGTCTTTTATTTTGAACAGGCTTTCTCAATGTGCACCATATCTCTCAGCCTATCTATTATATTAACCTGAGCCTTAATGATACAATGGTTAAAAACAGAGTAGGGATGTGTATAAATGGAAATTTTAATAGATTTTCCTCTTAATGTAATAGAATTGGCACCAGGCATTGGGAACCGGAGTGAAAGTAGTCACTCAAGCATTGTGTTTGCATGATATTTAAATACAAGTGGTTGGGGTGTAAGTACCTCTAAGCACACCTGAAAGGGATGGTGTCTCCTAATCATTGTTTCAGCAATTGACAGTTGTTTACACAACAGCAGCACATTCTCTGCTGATTTGAATAATAAACATGCTTAAATACCAGCTGGATAATAGAAGGATAATTGAAACATAGTTTAAAGCTCTGATTTACAGGCATTGTGGCGGACACTTTTATTTGCTATACAATGTGACACACTTCTGTGCAGCGGTTCAAAAAAATTAAAAAGGCATTGTTTCAAGCATGCTGGGCTGTATTAAACTTGATGTATCTACCCAGTTTATGCATGTATACACATTTCAAACAAGACTGGGATAGACTTGAGAGACACATTATAAAACACAGTGAATCACAACACTCAGGTTTGGGATAGAATTAATTACTCATGAGAGCCCTTGAGTACTAGGTGTCCAAAGGAGGCCCTGTGCTGTGGAGGGGCAGCATCAGGGCCTGATGGAGTAAGGACACATCACATCTCAAACGAGATTGGAAATAGTTAGAAAATGGTCCAAAGAGGAAAGATGGGGAAGAATGCTGGGGCAACCTGGCTGGGGTGTCATGAGATAGAAAAACAGGTCGTGCCACAAGTTCTACCAATCAAATCCAGCTACGGGTCATCCAGTGGTCAAGATGTCTCATGAATCCACTGGAGAGCAGAGTGGCTGACCAACAGCTTCCAAAACTTTTTTCTAACTTGTCGTAGGGGATCAGTCTGTCACCTCCAAGAGAGTTGCTGAAATCACCAATTTGATCCTACCATTTTGTTGTTTCATTGTTCAGTAGTGTTTGACTCTTCATAACCCCATGGACACCACCACCCCAAAATTTTAAAAAATCTTTTATTTATGTGTTAGGATTTTTTTCATATTATTACTTCCTAATAATGTACTCTACCCCCTCCCAAAAAAAAAAAAACCTCCCCCTCTTTCTAAGAAAAAAGTTCGAGCAAAACAAACCAACACACTCAAAAGCTGTGTGACCCTGGGTAAGATAGTTTACTTCTTCTGCCCTTCTATAAAATGAGAATGACAATGTATCTATCATTTCATAGCAATAGTTTACCATCTCTACTGCAAAGAATAAGACTTATTTCATCAACAGTCACTATTGTAGCATAAATGTAGAGCTGAAAACAACTTTAAAGGTCATCAATTCCAACCTCTTCATTTTATACTTGGGAAACTGAATAACAGAAAGTTTAAGTGACTTGTCCAGAATTACATTGCCAGTAAATGTCTGTGGCAGAATTTAAACACAGGTCTGATTCCAGGTCCACTGGACTATCCAGTATACCAGATGTCTATTCATCCTCTAGAGTTGATTCATAACCCCCCAAATGTATTTCCAGGTGAAGTATATTCATTCACTGTTTTCTAAAGGTCTCATAAAACGATGCAGAAAGAACATAACACCATAGAATTAAAACATTGAAATGATGTAATATTTTAATTATTTAAGATTGGGGAAAGCATAGGTTCATTTCAATATTACGAAGGCACAAATTAGACCATAAGACCACTAGGGACGTTTGGGTAATGAAAGATGAAAGTAAGGATAAAGACTCTGACCCTGAGAAAAATGAAACTAACCCCAATAACCCTGAGACTTTCCAATGCCCCCTGTCCTAATGCTCATATCACTGCATCCCCCCAGATTAAATTTATTTAATCCTTACATAAAGACTCAGCCCATCTCAGACTCTGAAGGTAATCCTAACCCCCAAGCACTGGAATAAAATGAGCCCTTTGGAAGCTATTCACCACTTTGATACTGTCAAGCATGCTATTAATCCTGTTTAGCTTCCATAACTGAGTTATTGCCTTGTCCTGTCCCTTATACACTGAGCCTCTTTGTTCCATATTTCATACCCTTAGATTAATCCCCCAAAAGAAGCAAAAAAGCTGATATTCTTATATATGAATACCTGAATCTTGACTGAACGGTGCCTAGCACAGTGCTTGTCACATAGTACATACTTGATAACGCTTGCTGATTGATTAATTGGCAAGTCCAGGGCATTTCCTGGACTACTGGCCTTCCCTAGTCTGGTCCAAGCATCTGAGCCTAGGTTATGATACTTCCTTCTTCTAGAGTTTATCTTCCCATGGTGAGAGAAAGCCCAAATGCCAGGGCTTAAGCCCTCAATGTCCAGAGGATGTGGCTCCATCAGACACCAAGACTGAATGATCCTTACTAAATGAAGATAACTTATTTTCATCAAGGAACTCTGAGCTACCACAACTGACCTCTGCCCTTTAAGACCAAAGAACTTCAACCAGCCATGAGGCCAGCTGAGTGGACATAGGCTAGTAAAGATAGATTACCTCAGTTTAAAGAGCTTTTTCATCAAAGCAAACACCCTCCCTGAGAGTTCCTCATGGATCAACCATACTTGTTGAAGTTTTCCTTCCTGCTTAGTCAAGTGGCTAACTTCAGATCCCTGACCCGGGAAACTGCCCTTTCCAAATACAATGCCCTAATTGGATGAGCTTATCCTGTGATGTCCTTCTTTGGTCTGACCTTGCCCTATGCCTAGTCTCAACTACCACTGTGAAATGAGCAATCCACCACCCCTTCCCTGCCAAGGCTTGTGCTCACCCAAGATAGACACTCGCATTAGCTTGGCTTCTTTCTTTCCCTAGAGCTGTTCTGGACTGAGAGGGGATGGTGAGAAGATAGGACATGAAGGCTTGGGGTCACTCAGTTCTCTTCCACATCCTAGAGATCAAAAAGATCCAAGAGGTAAGTAGGAGATGAAGCCAGTTATTATTAGAACACTAAGAATGAAATGAGCTGTGGTGGGAGGTGGTGAGTTCCCCATTACTGGAGGCTAGATGAGAACTTGTCGGGGATATTGTAGAGGGGATTCATACTTCAGATAGGGGATGGATGAGATGACCTGTGAGGTCCCTTCCAACTCTAATATGCTATGATTCTGTGATCTATGCTGTCTGTGGTGCTGAAGAGAAAGGGAGTTCAGGATGAAGCCTCTCACCCAGAAGAGGTCAGAGCTCTACTCTTTGAGAGACAGCATAAATCAGGTTTCCAGCATCTAACCATCAAATGCCATGCCTATCTATTCCTGGCTGGAATCAAGTGTGAAACATCTTCTAGATTCAACTTTACTTATTTTTAGGGTCTCCTCCTCCACAGCTGGAGTTTTCTGTTTCACACACACACACACACACACACACATACACACACACACACACACACACACACACACATATACACACACACACGGCATTTATCTGTCTTCACTTCAGAAAACAGAATTTTCTACTAATGTGACAAAGAAGATTGAGGGAGAAGAGTGCTACCAGGAGAACTGTTGTCCAATTATGAATTCAAGCAATCAGTTTGTTGGTTGCACAATAGTGAATACCCCTAATATGCAGAGCCCTGGGAGATCCAGAAGGAAGAGGAAAGAAAAATCACAATGACAACATTAATAAGTATTTGTTAAAATATCATTGTTGGAAGCATAAATATTAATCATAAATATTGTTGGAAAATATGGCCCATAATTTAAAAATAAAGGAGACCAGAGACTTGTAAATTACTCAGGATCCTCTCATCTTTGCATACCATGAATAAGTGAGTAAATAAAGTACTACTTTTATTGGAATGGAAGCTCCTTGAGGTCAAGGGTTATTTTGTCTTTGTCATTATATTCCTGTGGGGACCAATTTTTAATTGCGGACTGCTAGCTAAGCGGCTTGCCACAATATTAGGGCAAGGAAGGAGACCGGCAGCCTCCCTCAAAACAGAACAACATTTATTTTAACAAGAACAAACTTTAAAAAAAAACACAAACAGTATCAGTAGGATCAAGGGAAAGGAAATAAAATGGGGAAAGGGAAATTATAATACCTGAAAAAATACCACCCCCCAAGAATCAGCTGAAAATACGCAGCAGAAGGCCTGTCACTTTCCAGCTTCCACCTAGAATGCCCAATTCTCCTCCCCCAAACCTAGAAACACCCCACACAGCCCCAGCCAATGGGATGACCGCTCTGACAGTCACATGACTGCCCTCACTAGGCTTCCAATCATTATAATTTTGCCAGGCCTATGTAGGCATCCAGGAGTGGTGATGACGTGAGGTGCCAGAGCCCTGGCAATGGCTACAACCAGTGGGTGGAGCACTGTGCGGTTTGCAGAGCCCCAGGCCAGTGCACACTGAGGCAGAAAACCCTCAAATAACAATTAATTCTTTACATTCCCATTGCTTAGGTGTCTTACACATAGTAGGCAATTAACAGACAGAAAAGGACTTGTTACCAAAGTAGGAGAAATTTTAGGATCCGCTAGCTGTCTGCATACTATCAAATCAATAGGCTAGAGCAATGTTCAAAATCAATAGCAATTCGGGAGAAAGGATAAAAATGAGAATACACTGTATACAATTATAATATTTAATCAAACTTGAATCTGAAAACAAGAAATTAATAAAGACAAAGATATCGACTGTCGCTATTTCTTAGAGAAATTTTACTGATGCAAAATAGCATGACAAGAGGCCTAAAGAAACCGAAAACTATCTCAGTTAGCAAACATTTGATCTCCTTGCCATTAGAAAGATATAGCAGATAAGGGAAGCACCATTTTCAAAATATTAAAAATATTGCAAATGATGAAAGATTATAGACAATATTTTGCTGCTTCTTTGGGTCTGTGATCTAATCAATATAGGTACACCCGGGTAATTTATATAAGTTAGATATTCATTATATATGAATTTGAAGCAGCTACATGGCTAAGTGGATAGAGTGCTGGGCCTGAGATTCAAGAAGGCCTGAATTCAAATCCAGTGTCATACACTTGTTATTTGTCTATGGACAAATAACTTACCTCTGTTTTCCTGCTTTCTCAACTGAAAATTGGGCATAATAATAGCACCTACCTCCAGATAGTTGTTGTTAGAATCAAATGAGATAATATTTGTGAAGTGTTTTAGCACAATGCTTGAAACATAGTGAGTACTATATAAATGCTAGCAATGTAGATGGCAATGACAATGATGATGGTGGTGAACTGGGAAAAGAAATAAATGAGCCACCACATCAGTTGCTTAGAAAATGGAGTCTAATTTTAAGATGTGACTTGAGAGTCTTGTATATATATATGTGTGTGTGTGTGTGTGTGTGTGTGTATCCATCATTCCAACTTTCCTATGTACTATCTGAATAACTGTGGAGAAAATGAACCTTTATAAAATTTGACATAATATCTAGCTGAGTGAGACCATCCCTACAGCATTTATATACAGAACTAGAAGGAAGTCAACAAATTAGACATGAAATGGAACAGATCACACTGGTATTTTGATAGCAATTGATTCTTATAATTTATTATTATTGGAATCACCAACATTCAACACTGTTACCTCAGTATGTCACATACTACTTGAGGAAGTTATAAAGGAACTTATGAGGGTGATGTATGGAAAAGTGGCTGGATCTGACCAAATACATGTCCAAGAGAAATCCATGCTGGAGGTGCTTGCAGTACATTTTGAGACAGGCTTTAAAAACATTTGTCAAGTTATTTCAAAGACGGGAAAATGCTAAAAGGATAGGAAAAATAAAGTCAGAATTATTACCAAAAAGGCAATAAGATATCAGCAACTGTAAATCCATGTGTAATTATATTTTTTTTCTCATGTGTAATTCTTGGTAAAAATATGGAAAGAAAGCAGGCAAGTTTTCTCAGACAGGAGGAAAGCATGATGAAGAATATTTGGGAGAAGAACAAAGGTGAATGGGGTTCTGGATTTGGAGTTCGAAGGACTTGGGTTCAAATCTGCTCTCTGCCTGTGTGAGTCCCTGGGCAAGTCATGTTAACCTCTCCACTTCTCAGTTTTCCATCTATACAATGAAGAGAATAATGGCACATACCTTCTGGGTTTTGTGAGGTTCAAATGAGATAAAATATTTAAAGTACTTTGGAAACTTGAAAGCACCAAGTAAATGCTAGCTATTATCATATGGCTTCTCAGCTGACTTTCAACACCGAGATTCTGTCTTCATTTTACAAATGATCTTGACCCATTTTCGGTAGGACCATATGCTTTGAGTCATGTTTTCCAGCAGGGGAATTAGGCTATGTTGAACTATCCCTACTCATTCAGCCCATCCCCAATGGAAAGATGTGTGCATATTTGCAAGAGTGGAGTCTAAAGTTAAAAGGATTGTCTATGACCATGGAATCTAGTGTTGTTCCTCCTAAGGAGCAAACCCATTAAAGGAGTCCTTATGTGTTAAATAGCAAAGGGGTAGTAGTTGTTATTGTTTAGTTTCAGTTGTGTTTGATTCTTTATGATCCCATTTGGGATTTTCTTGGCAAAGATCCGAGGATGATTTACCATTCCCTTCTCCAGCTTATAATACAGATGAGGGAACCGAGACAAACAGGGTTAAGTGATTTACCCAGTCACACAGCTAGGAAGTGTTTGAGGCTGGATTTGAACTTAGGAAGATGAGTCTTCCTGACTCTAGGCCCAGTACTCCATCCACTACACCAGGTAGCTGCCCAGAAAAGGGGTAGAATACCTTATAAATAATACTTAGAATTAATACTTTGGGAACCAATGCCAAATTGTCAGGCCAAATGATGCTAGTCACATTTGCAAAACTAATGTATTGTCTTTTTGCCTCTTTCTTTACTGAACTAGAAAGTCTGAGGATCTGTCATTATTATAGAATGAACATTGACAAAGAAATGATCATTGCTTTATGTAATTAAATGATAAAGGAAACCTTCGGTTTGTTTCGATCTGAATGCAGTGGTTTGGAAATGTTTCTTAGAGTCAGAGGTTTCCAACCAACCAGAGCCTCATGCTGTGAAACATCAACACAGAAGAATGTGGCTCCAGGTGATGTCTCATGGAATTTCAGAGTTGGAAGGAACCTCAAAGATTTAGTCCAACCACTGCTTGAACAGTAACTTCAATAAGCAATCTTCTACTCCCCCACCTAAAGATGCCTGGGAATGGGGACTCACTACCTCCACAGGCTTCACATTCCATTTTGGCTGCTCTAGTTGTGAAGAAGTTGTGTCTCATGTCAAGGCAAAATGTCTCTCATTTCAGCTCCAATGATTTTTCCTATTCCTGAAGGCCGAGCAGAACAAACTGAACCCCTTTTTGCACAGACTATAAGTTCCTTCTGTCCTCTCTTCATTAGGCTACATATCCCCAGTTCTTTCCAAAGTATCTTACAGCAGAGTTGTCTGCCACTATCTTGGTTGGCCCCTCCCATACACACACCAGTTAAACAACATCCTCCCTAAAATGAGGTACTCATCACAGAAGGGCACAGATTATCATCTATCCCATTAGGCCTCTCTTAAGGTCATAGAAGTGATCACAGATCTGGAGGTGGAAAGGGCTTCAGTGACCATATACTCCAACCCCATCATTTTACAGAATAGAATGAATGCTGAGGAACAGTGATTTGGCCAAGATCACATAGGTAATAAGCATCAGAGGTGGAATTTAAGGTTTTTATGCACTTCACATTGATGGAGGGTAGGTAGTCTTCCTCTAATTTTATATCTCTTACCTCTGAGTAAGACCTCTTTTCTATCCTGCTTGAGATATTTACTTGCAAATCACTCAACCTCTGTGAGCCTCAGTTTTCCCCTCTGCAAAATGGGAGTGTCAATAACAGCAGCTTCTTCAAGAGGTTACTGAGCAGATTAAATGAAATTCTGTAAGTATTTCACAAATCTCTAATACTATGTAAATATGTTAGTATTATTATTCTCTACCCACTGGAGACATACTGCACTACTTAGCCCTTGAAGGATAGTTTGATGATAAAATTAGTCACCACCCCCACCCCCACACACACACAACCTTTCAGAGAAGTAGATGGTTTTCATTAAGTAGAGGACAAAAATATTTTTAATCAAGAATAATATTCTGGAGTCATTTCACAGCTAGTTTTGAAGAGAGGAGAGGGGGAGAGAGGGAGAGAAAGAGAGACAGTGGTAGAGACAAAGGGGGAGAGAGAGAGAGTATGATAGAGTTAAGAGAGAGAGAGAGAGAGAGAGAGAGAGAGAGAGAAAGTGACACAGCAAGTGAAAGAGGGGAAGAGATAGACAGAGTAATAGACAGAGACAAAGAGAGGGAGAGGGAGAGTGCACAGCACCAAGGAAAAGGACATTTCTTTATCAGAGATAAGGCCCACAATATGATATTCAAATACAACAAGTGCTTTTCAACTGCTTGTAAGTCATAAAAGGTGAAAAAAAAAACCTCCTTTGTGGAAAAGAAAAAAGAAGTGGAGAATTCTCAACACAAAGATCCACTTTGACTTAAAATATAGGGTAAGCAGCACTAGAAATTTATGAGGCAAAGCCCATCTATTAGATTCCGAACAAATCTAAGCTTCCTTACCACAAAGCATCCCTGTTAATATGCAGCTAGTCATGTCAAGGACACTGAACGAAGCAGCTTTTCATGTGTCAGTTGAAGCTATCCCGATTGGTAACCACAGCTACTACTGAGGTCAGGACCCAGAACATGCATCCATTGTGTGGGAGGGAGGGAATGGGCAGACAGGACCTGATGCAGAGAATGTTCCCAGGCACCTATGCCCCTCATATAGGGCAAGCCTACAGGAAAAGTGTGGAATTGGCATTTTTTGTTGGTGGTGTCCCTCCACATACTCTCTGCAAACTCTTCTCCCAGGTGCCCTCCTACAACACTCTAGCTACTCAAGCTACCCTGCCCTATCATGTCTCCCCACATTTCCACCTCAGGGAGCCAATAAGTCGACATGAGTGTCTTGAGTGCTCACTATGTACCAAATACTGTGCTAAGCACTGGGGATTTTTTAAAAGAGCAAAAAACTGTTCCTGCCCTCAAGGAGCTCCAATTCTAATGGGAGTGATGCCTGCAAAAGTATATACATGTAAGATATATGCAATGTAAGTAGAAGGTCATCTTAGAGGAAAGACAGTGGGATGGGGGAAGGGACTCTTTCAAAGCAGGTGAGATTTGAGATTAATCTTGAAAGAAGCCAAGAGGCAGTGAAAAAGCAGAGAGGAGAGATGAAGTGTTCATTTGCATGACCATCAGGCCATTTCAGATTCCCATCACATCTTGCCAGGACTATTGCAATAAACTCCTAATTGGCCTCCCTGTCTCAAGTCTTTCCCCCTTTCCACACAACTGCAAAAAAGTAATGTTCCTATAGCACGGGTCTGACCCACATCATCACCTACTCAATAAACTCCAGTGATTCCCTCTTACCTGTAGGAAAAATATAAACTCCTCTGATAGACATTCAAAGTGCTTTAGAACCTAACCCTTTCCTACATTTCCAAGCTTCTTAAATATTACCCCAATCTCCACTTTCCATGGTCCAGAACTACCTACCATTCCTCACATAAGGCTCCATATCCCATGTCTTTATTGTCTGTCTCTCATTCTTGGAATGTTCTTCCTCCTGACCTCTGCCTCTTAGCTTACCCCTTGCCACAATCTCATTTTCTGATGGAGGCTTTTCCTGGTTTTCTCCTCCTCTCCAGCTATCTTGCCTTCCCTTCTATTGTGACCTTGTACTGTAACTATTTTTCATGTATCTTGTGTATACCTATGTATCTACATGCTACCTCTCCTCATAATTCTCTCTTTACAGTGTAAGTTCTATGAGGGTATGGACTGCTTCACTTTTGTCTCTGGATCCCCAACACATAGCATACTGGCTGGCGTATATTAGGCATAAAAATAAAAGCTTGGTGATCATTCATTATCATTGCTTACCTTCATAGCACTTGAAGGTTTATGAAGTACTTTGAACTCGGGTCTCCTGTCCAATGCCATGCTGCATCAAGCTCGGAATTCTTAGCCTATCACCATCTATCTCTTGCCAGAGACCCTATGTTAGTCTCATGGCTCAGCTCCTCTGATCCTCCTCATAAACTGTGGAATGCAGCTAGAGAAAGTCTCACAACCACTGGCTGTATGAGTACATTATAAATTCATATTATTTAACTTCAACTGGGTCCTCACTGCAACCAGGTAGTCCTTGATTCCCTATTTCATTCCTCCCAAAAGGTGTTGCAAAACTTTTCCAAACCCAAACCCTCTCAGGAAAATTCAGTGCAGACCAGGGCTACATGTTTCCTAAACTTAGTCTCTAGAGTGACTGTATTTAAGGACATTTAGGAATTTACTTGGAAGATGGTCTCTTTGGGGAAGCTAGAAGGCATCATTAAGAGTCAGTCTGTGAGCAGGGTGGCTAGGTGGTGCAGTGGATAAAGCACCGGCCTTGGATTCAGGAGTTCCTGAGTTCAAATCCGGCCTCAGACACTTGACACTTACTAGCTGTGTGACCCTGGGCAAATCACTTAACCCCCATTGCCCTGCAAAAAAAAAAAAAAAAAAAAGAGTCAATCTGTGAGATCCAGATATATCACCAATGCAGCCTTGTTATGACAGCACTTTGAAGGGCACTAATCCCAACATTCTCTGCTCCCTAGCAAGAAGTTATGTTCAATCGGGGGCGGCTAGGTGGCGCAGTGGATAAAGCACCGGCCCTGGATTCAGGAGTACCTGAGTTCAAATCCGGCCTCAGACACTTGACACTTACTAGCTGTGTGACCCTGGGCAAGTCACTTAACCCCCATTGCCCTGCAAAAAAAAAAAAAAAAAAAAAGAAGTTATGTTCAATCCATAAAATGTCAGTAGAATTTTCCTGGTCTGCTGAACAGATTGCTTAATTTGAGCCTGCCTATGTATGACTTCCACTGCCTAGTTGGGAAACCATGAGTGGTGGCACCCACTTTAGGACACTACCTCATGTGAGGTTGAGATCCTGTGCTAGTATTGTCTCCCTGTTGCATCCTCTGTCTCACGAGTGTCCTCGTTCATTTTTTTAAAAACAGAGCCAAATTAAGTGGGCCAGGTCATGGTGCTTTTTTTTTAAAGTTCCTCCAAAGACTTAATAAATTTTGCAAATATTTGACCAAGAGAATTAATTTATGTAAAGATCTGTACATATTTGATAATCTTGAACCAATTTATTAAATCCTGTCCAGTATTAATAAATGTTGGATTAGGGTTAGACTTCTTACAAACAGTAAATGAATAAAGAAAATATTTAATATGTATATATACAATGCCTATTTTTTTCAAAGATCACAAAAAGATTATCCTTGATGTTAGGGTTTTAAGCCACTACTTTGTTAGAGAGAAGTGGGAGATGGCAGAAAGGGGAAAAGAAGAGAAGAGATGAGATTCTTCTAACAATGTATTGTTATCAGGCTGATAACTAGTCCACTCCCATCACAGCAGTCTAGAGTGAACACAGAAAACACTTACAATCACAGGACCATAGGGCTAGAACTGGACGGCCATCAAGGACAAAATCTTTCTTTTTAAGATGAGGAAACTGAGGCACAAAGAAGTTAAATGACTTGCCAGAGTCACACAGCTAGTAAGTATCTGAGGTATATTTGAACTCAGGTCTTTGAAGTACAGCACCATATCCATTATACATAATGTTTAAATTCTAACCCTGAACCTTCTAGGCAATCTTCAAAAAAAACAAACCAAAAAAAAAAAAAACAAAACCTAGTACAGATTTAGCAACAATCTTGTACCTTGGGAAGGGCAATCAGAGCTTCTCCCAAAGGCACTGAAATTTAGAAAGGGTTTACAGAACTGTTCATAATTTGTCATTGCTTTTATTTCTCAATCACCTTGACCAATAAAACCCTCTGCTCTAGCAATGCGGTATAGTTTATCAAAACAAAGCTACGTGCTGACAATGTAATCCTCATTCCATGATTGAAGTCTACCAAATCTTTACCAAAAGAAGGAAAATAACATTCATTAAGAGTCTTTTGGAGTCAAAGTTGGTCATTGCACCAATCTGAGTTCTAATATCATTTAGCACTGTTTTCCCTTACATTAATATGGTCATTTGGTTTATTGTTGCTTTTCCTACTTATTTCCTTCCATCCCTATGACTTTCATTTCCTCAATGTATCTTCACAGTAGTGGTATCACTAGTTCGAAGCATATAAAAAGTTTAATCATTTTTCTGACATAGTTCCAAATTGTTTTCCAGAACAGTTCAATCAGTTTACAACTCCACCAAAAATGTATAAGTGCTCCCATCTTCCTATAACCTCTCCAGCAATGACTATCTCCATCTTTTCTTTTCCAGTTTGATGGATATGAGTTGCTTTAATTTTCATTTCTCAAATTACTGATTCAGAGCATTTGTCATGTTGATCATCTGCATTTCTTTTTCTGAAAACTATTCATTTCCTTTGACCACTTATCTTTTTGGCTCCAGTTTATTTCTGCTAAACTCTCCTGGCAGGTTGACATTTTTATAATTCTAAGAGATTAGTGTCATCTGAAAATAGGGATTTCACCATACAATCCATTTAGAATCATTTTATGATTAATGATTTAGAACTAGAAGAGAGTTTTTAGAAATGGAGGGTCATATTTTCTGGCCTCTACTTTTAGAATTACACAAATGGAACATAGAAAGGTAGAATGACTTGCCTCAGGCCACATAGTAAACAAGTGGTAGGATTAAGCATTGAACCAGCATTAAGAATTGAACCAAGGCCCAGAGGATTGAGAAAAGACCAATGAATTTGGCAACTAAGAAATCAATGGAGAGAGCCATTTTGGTGGAATGGTAAGATTGGAAGTCACATTTTAAGAAGTTAAGAAGAGTGTGAGCAGAGAGAAAGAGGAGGCACCTATTGTACCTCCTATAATGTAGTGGAAAGAGGCCTAGAGAGTCTGAAGACCTGGGATCAAGTCAGGCCCTGAGACTTGCAACCTATATCACCTTGGGAAAATCATTTAACTTCTTTGATCCTCAATTTCTTCTTCTGTAAAATGAAGATGATATTTTACTACTTTGTTTATAGAATTGTTCTAAGTACTTTGTAAACTACAAATCATATTGGAAATATATATGTATATATCAACATATCTCATCATCTCATCAAATATGCAGTTGACACATAGTAGGTACTTAATAAATGTTTATTGATTGACTATTCTCTCAGTCAGTAGAGATGGCTATTAGTCCATAATTTTTTATCCCATGACACTTTTATCCAGATCTTCCTATAAATTTTCCATGGGGGTGTCCACTCAGACTGGTAAGGTACTTTCCTTTGGTTTCTTAATATACCAGGTTGGTAGTGCTATATGTGGGTTTCTATTAATTATCCCCAGGAAGCAACTAGGTGGCTCAGTGTATAGAGCACTAGGCCTGAAGTCAGGAAGAGCTGAATTCAAATCTGCCTTAAGACACTTATTAGCTGTGTGAGTCTGGGCAAATCATTTAACTTCTGTTTGTCTTAATCCACTGGAGAAGGAAATGGCAAACCACTCCATTGTCTTTGACAAGAAAATCTCATGGACAACATTGGTATGCTATGGCCCACAGGGTTGTAAAGAGTCAGGCACAACTGAACAACAAAAATTGATTATCATGTGATTTCTCTACATGATCAACTCACCTGCTTTTATAATCTTTCATTTTAAAATTAATGATTTTGTGGTGCCCCATGTTTTATAGCCTTATAGCATCACTAGAAGAAGGTTAGTAGGAGGTTTTTAATGATACTTTGTTTCAGGAAGAGATTTAGACCACTGAAACAGTTGTATAATTCCCCAAATGTAGTTTATCACACTTCTTTCCTCCTATTCAATTCTGGGTCCACCTTTTTGCTTGTTTGTTCATATCTACTGATGATGCAAATATTTTCATTCACTTGGCTTTCTGTGTATGGATTGTTAGGCTGATTTTTTATTGAGTGACCAGAGATTTCATTCAAGAAACACTGAAAGTTTTCAGGGCTTGATGAAATCACATCATGTATTCCTCAAGAAGGAGCACCTGGAAGAACTGTATTTTTATACAGAATTGGTCTTTCATTCACATTCTGCTCTGGTCATATTCCATGGCAGTGACAAATGCCTTTGATGAACATATATTTCCCTACCTTATTCCTGATTGGATATTAATAAGCAAGGAATCATTGAGCAACATTATCCCTGTTGCATTTTTAATGAATCTTATAGCATTTTATCATATGTATAAGAAATAGCTTGTTGGGGGAGAGTCTTCGAGCCAACATTTTAAGCAATCCAATTGAGAACCTTTTTATGGTCAACAAAGAATAAGCATGGCAGGACCTTGTATGCTCCATCCCTTTCAGTCAATTATGTGGTTTTAAAGATGTGGTCTGCTGGAAAATATCATTAGTGAAAAACTGCCTGTTCCCTTCTCCTCTTTTGATCCCCTTTATACCTGGGTAGATTAAGTAGAGATGAAAAAAGTAGCCATGAGTGGATATTTATTGATGCTCTCTTGATCCCCAATTTTTATTAATAATGCCATGCATGATTTTTTCCAAGTAGATGATCTCTTTTCTTTGAAATATGTCAAGAACAAATCTTTCAATGTCCTCAAAATTTTGTTGCTTCCAACTGGAACCTTCTCCATAAATACTTGATCTGCCCTAGTCATTTTCCAACTTTCCTCCTCTTAATGCCATCTCTACTTCCTTGTGGAGACTTTGATGTTAGAACCACAGTGGCTTTATTATAGCTGATGAAAAAAATAGAGCACCATAGAAATCTTGACAGACATTTTCCATTTTATTTCTGTTTGCTTTCTGCCTTTCAGTTTTAGCCTTAAATGCTCTTGGGACAATCTGGATTAATTGAGTCTCACACCAAGCTTTCTGAAAACTCGTTTTTCCCCTCCACTGCTTCGCACTGTTTTATGAGATGATACTACTCCTCATCTTCCACTCTTCTCCTGCATAAGATTTTTAAAATGAGTTTATATTTTAAACCAGTGTTGCCCTTGGCTGTCATATCTCTCTATTTGGCAAGAAGATCAAGTATTTTTCTGGCTGAGGTGGATTCTTAGCTCTTATATGCATGAACACGGATACGATATATGTGAATTTGTACATGTGTATGTGTATTGCAACACTTCAAATAGCCACAGTTTCACTGGTGCGAGCACTACCTCCATGGACATAACGTCTCCATTCTTTAATATATGGTTTTATGAATGGCTATTGAAAATAAAATCATTATCTGATGCACCTCTCTAAACAGGTAAACTGGTTCTCAGAAAACAGACACAAAACCCACGGCCAAGCCCAAACTCTAAACCTTCCAGGTGCATACTGTTTGCCAGAGTTTATGCTCATTTGGCACAGCATTCGAGTGAGATTTTACTGAAGTATATATCTCAGTACTTCTGTGTATTTGAGATGTAGGTACCCCCTCTCTATCAGTGCAAACTGAAGCCCACTCACTTCCTTCTTGTCCTCTGCAATCATATCCATGTCTACTTTCCTTTTTTTTTCCCCCCCCCAGGGCAATAGGGGTTAAGTGACTTGCCCAGGGTCACACAACTAGTAAGTGTTAAGTGTCTGAGGCTGGATTTGAACTCAGGTAGTCCTGAATCCAGGGCCGGTGCTTTATCCACTACGCCACCTAGCTGCCCCGCCATGTCTACTTTCATATCCTTTAGAGGAAATTGACCTAGAATCTTGGGGCCCTTTCCCTAGATCTTTTGGGCTGTGTGTCTGTCTATTGTCCTTATCTCGAATTACATGACTCACCCACCTCTTTTTCTGAAACTGCATTTCCTGGATAATATACCTTATATATCTTAGAGCCCCACAATGATATGATCATAGGTTTAGAGTTGAAAGCAAGTTTAGCATTCAACTAGTACAGACATCTCTTTAAGTAAATGAAGACACCGAGGCCCAGCAAGACTGAGTGATTTTACAGAAAATAAGTGGCAGATCTGGGATTTGAACCCCAGGATACTGACTCCCATTCCAGCAGTAGTATATATGGCAAGCCAATGTGGTTCCTCTCCAGTGCCCTTTGTGCTATTTGCAATTGACTAGTCCATGAATTTGCAGCCATGTGGCATCACTGGGTGAAGACAGGTGTTAAAAATATGGATTTTGGGGGCAGCTAGGTGGCACAGTGGATAAAGCACCGGCCCTGGATTCAGGAGGACCTTAGTTCAAATCCAACCTCAGACACTTGACACTTACTAACTGTGTGACCCTGGGCAAGTCACTTAACCCTCATTGCCCCACCAAAAATATATATGGATTTCTATATCAGAAAGTAGCTTAAAATCACTAAAATTGCTGTAAAATTTCCCAAATCTAATCCAGTCTACACCCTCTCTCCTCTTCAGTTGTACATGTAGTTCTTTCTCCATCTTTAGTGTCTGTAAAAGAAATATGTACTTATGAGCTAAATGAATAAACTGCCCATTCAACTACTGCATTCCATAGTCTGAACAAGAGGCCTCCATTTTTTTTCCCACATGGGTTTTTAGTCCTGTGATCTTTTGTGTGATCACAGATTTCCTTGAAGAGACATATACAATTAATAGCAACATATACAATTAAGTGCTAAATTGAATGGTGCCAACTATAAGTATGATTGTTCAAAGAAGGCAGAATTCAATGAAAGCTGGAGTAGTCAGAGAAGATATTTTTGCAAGATTGGTTCTGGAAAAATTGGTAGAATTTAACTGGTGGAGAAGAGATGAGTACATTCCCATCTAAGTAAAAGCATGAAAACTTGAAGCAAGTTTCACACACATACACATACATTCAAGAAAGTCCAGTGGCTGCCCATTCTTTCCAGGATCAAATACAAAATCATCTACTTTGTATTCAAAATCCTTAATAACCTAAGTCCCCTTTTACCTCTTCAGTCTTCTTACATCTTACTCCCTACCATACAGTCTTTGGTCCAGTGACACTGACCTACTTGTTGCTCCATTAACAAGACATTCCATCTCTTTGACTCCAAGCATCTTTTCTGGCTGTCTGCCATGCCTAGAATTCTCTCTCTCCCCCATCTCTGTCTACTGACTTCCTTGGTTTCCTTTAAGTCTCAACTAAAATTCCATCTTCTGCCAGAAGTATTTTCCAGCTCCTTTAAATTCTAGTGTCTCCCCCTTTTAATTATTTCTTATTTTCCCCTGTATATAGCTTGCTTGTGCATTTGCTTACTGTCTCCCCTAGTAGCTTGAGAGCTCTTTGAGGACAGGGATTATCCTTTGGCTCTTTTCATATCCCCAGAATTGGCACATAGTAGGCACTTAATACATGATTATTGACTAATTGAAACAGAATGGAATTTGTAAGGGACACTATTACACTGTTTAAAGGGAAAGAAGATAGGTCTAGGTAAGGTCTTTTGCTACTGGAGAAAAGTCTTTACAGTAAGTAGCACCTCTTGGACCTTAGACCTAACATTATACTTGGAATCAGAGGAATCATAGAACATAAGGATCGTAGCTTTAGAGTTGGTAGGGATCTTAGAGGCCATCTAATCCAACCCCCTCATTTAACAGAAGGAAATTGAAAATCTAAAAGGTTAAAACACTTGCCTAAGGTAACATGGGTAGTATGTGATAGAATTAAGACAAACTCAAGACCTTTGACTCTCAGTTCACCACTCTCCACCGCATCATGTGTGGGAACCTGAGGAAGAAGCAACAACAGCTTGAGTGCACTATCATCTAGCTTGACATCATGGGAATGAAGTGACCTCCTATTAAAGGAACTTTTCTCACCCCTTTGGAGGAGCTGTGTCCCCCTGCCCAAGCCTACAGCACTAAGGCATTCAGCACTAATTTCAAATGTTTTACTTGAGTTGCAAAATACATTTCTCACATCCTATACCCTGTTCTAACTCTCTAAAACCCCATTCAAGTAGGCCAAAGCAAATTAATAATAACTGTCTTTGCTTAGAGAAAATCTACAAAATTGGCTCTGTAATCATATTGCACCATTTATACTATACCTGTCACTTTAAGCAAGTCACTGAACGTCCCCGGGCCTCAGTTTCTTCATCTGTAAAATAAGAAGGTTGGGCTACATGGACCCAAATATTTTCCAGTTCTGCATCTATGGTCCTACACTTTCTCTTGGGCACAAAATAGACAATAAGTAGGTTAGAAAGAAAAAAAATCTCAAAATTCTATTAATCCTTGGCCCAGTTTATATAAATACCCAGGTGCCTTTAAACTTCACAACTAGAGATGCCTACCTCTAGTAGTCCTCTATAAAACCTTTGCTGGTCACATGTTTCATTCAAGTTGGATTTGGAAAGAACAAAGTCAGATTTTAGTTAGTAGAGGGGATTTGGGGGAAGGGAATAGAAAGGAAAAAGGAAGGAGGGGGATGGTGGTACACAGAGAGACCCTCTAGGATCAGATTCTCAAATACATAGATGCCGGTCAGATCTGCTAAGTGCAAGCTCAGGTTTCCCAGAGGGAATTTTTCTCTGGCTGATTTAACAAATGTGAGCTGGATAGACTTACCATTATGCAAGGTACATGTCAAGTTTCCATAGTCATGCATAAATGGGTAGACCAGTTCCCTCTCCATAAACTGTAGTCCGAAATAAATTGAAAGATTTATAAAGGGGAGGTGCAATTCTTCAGCTACATTGATTTAAAGATGGTGAAATAAATGGCTTAAACCATCCCCTGCGAGTGCTTCATGGAGCAGAGCTAATGTGCAGGTTTCATGACCTGCTGTGACTTTCGCTGCTCACTAAATCAAAAGCTTAACAAATATTAAGATGGCAAAGATTACCTGTGTGGGCCAGATTTTATCTTTTTATCCCTTATAATTTAGGAAATGAAAGGCTGAAGAAGAAAGCAGGCAAGTGGGTCATGTGACCTTTGCAAAAGAGAAAGGGGGAGTACTATTAAGTGATGTTGGAGAAGGGGGAGGAGTCAATAATTGAGAGATAGGCGGGAGAATTAGAACAGTTTAGAATCTATAGCAAGAGCTAGAAATCCATTCTGAATCCATAAGTGTTCCATGTCTTAAGGAAAAGCACCTGTGATTTGCAGCCAGGTGAAGGGTAGTAGAGATATCTCTGGAGTCAGAAGGCTTGGGGTAAATTGTAGCTCTGCTATTTACCACCTGTGTGACCTAGTACAAGTCATTTCAGCTCCCTAGGCCTTGTGAACTGAATTTCTAAGGTCCCTGGTGACCGGAAATCTATGATCCAGTGAATTATACCCATCCAAAAAAAGTTCCCTTCTCTCTTTCTGGAATTTCATCCCATTGGATAACATCCTGGCCTAAGCCGACCAGTCACATTTTCCAGATGCCAGGTACCTAAAATGCCAAAAAGTCAGGCTACAGATGTTTGGATTGCCCAAGTAAGGCATAAATAGTGCCAATGGCCAGATTATAAACAACAGGGAACATATCACAGTGCATTGTCGATCTGAGTTCTCAAGGGATGCCATTTTAGCATGAAGCTGAGCAGAGAAAAAGGTGTTCTACAAGTAGGTGGTTTCAGATGACTGACTTAAAATGCAAAAGCTTTTGCAACTTCCCTATCTGAAGATCAGAGGAGTTATGGAGACAGCAAAATCTCAAGGCATTGACATTAAGTATGCAGAACCAGAAGAACAATAGACACAATGATTATCATAATGTAAATGGAACAATTGCTAAAAATGAAACTCCAAAAACATTGAAAGCAGTAATAGTCTGCGCTCAGGAAAGAGGAAGAAGACTACTACTGTGGGAAATTGTATATATTGTGAGACATGGTCATTGCACCAGGTACTTTTGTTCGATTGTTTTTCTTCATTCCAAAGGAGAATTTAATAGGGCAAAGGAGACCAAAGAAGGGAGATATTTTCAAAAATGATCTCAAAAGAAAAATAAAAGACATCAACAAAACTTATATTTGAAGGGGAAAAAAGAAAATAAGCACACATCACATAAATATAAGTTTTTATTATTATCTCTCTTTCAAAATTATTTTGCATTATTTCACATACACTTGGTAAAATCCTAGGCTCAAGCAAATGAGACCAGGTTACATTTTTATTTACTTATTGGTGTATACACAAGAAATATCCCTCCCTATCCTTCCTGTTTCCTTCTTTTTTGGTATCCCCAGGCCCTTTCACTGCACCTTGCATATAATAGATGCTTTATAACTATTTATTGAATTGAATTTCATTGAAGAATACTTAGGCTGATGATAGGTCATGTTTAAATATTTATATATACATACATATATACACATGTAGATTTAGTAGCTTTAATAGCTTAAAACTAATAGCTAACAACTGATATTTTTAATAGTTTAAAACTGCACTAAGACTTTTGAGTCATCCAGTATAATGCTTTACAATTTACAAATTATTTCCATTATTACAGATGAAGAAATTGAGGCTCAGAAAAGTTAAATATCTTGTCAGTGGCATCATAGCTCATGAGTGTATGAACTGGGACAATAGTCCAGGTCTTCATATGCTAGGTCTTATGCTAGGTCTGGTTTCTCTGCTATGCCACTGCTAGTCCAAAGTATTAATGTATCCTGAGGAGAGACAGTGTTGAGAATCAAATTGCTTTTAAAAAGCAAAAGATGTTCATGAAGTACTTTTTATGTGTCCAACACTGTTTTCTAGATGGAAGGTCAGATCCTTACCCTCAGGTGGTTTACATTCTAGTTGTAGAGAAAAGATGTATGCCATGAAACACTGAGAAATTGAAGGCATCTAGAATAGCATTTAGTACAGCACCTCATTTAGGAAAGAGAAAACTTAGGATCAAAGAGGGGGAAATAACTAAGTAGCACAAGACAAATTTCGATCAAGTATTAAGTGATTGAATCTTTTTGTGGATGAAGAAACTGAGACCCAGAAAGGTTAAGTGACTTATCCAAGGTCACACAGGTAGTAATAGAGCCTGGATTCAAACCCAGGTCTTTAGATACTCTTTCTACTCTATAATATCATTTCTCTTTCTCTTCTGGGTTGCCACTTTCTATTTTTTCCCTGTTCAATGAGCTCTACTCAGGCACTTTAGCAGGAGTTCTTAGCCTGGGGTCTATGAACTTTTTCATTTAGATAACTGTATTTCAAACAAAATTTTTATTCTTTGTAATCCTCTGTATTTTATGCATTTAAAATATTATTCTGAGAAGGAATTCATAGGGGTTTCACCACTCTGATATAAGGGGTCCATGTCACCAAAAAAAATTAGGAACCCCTGCTCTATAGCTAGTCAGATCTCAGTGAGAATAGCATGCCAGGCATGTTATGCCAGCCCGATTCCTGTGTGTGTCTTGACCAAGAGGTGAAAGAATCCTTATTCATCTTGGTTCAGCCATACCAGATCAAAGATCCTCAAAGAACTTTTTACTTGAAGAGAAAACAAAGAAACAAAGTTATACAAATAAGGAAATTCAGTTCACTAATTCCAAATTAACTAATATCCAGGCACTTCTAGTTTGGAGGAGAGTTTCAATCCCTTCCAGAACCTGCTTTCCAGTATTATATTTGGGTGGGAGTTAATAGGGTATCCCTGGCACCAGGATATGCCCCACTTCTAATCTGCCTTAAGCCATAGACCTCTGGGGGCAGCTAGGTGGCACAATGGATAGAGCACCGGCCCTGGACTCAGGAGTACCTTAGTTCAAATCCGGCCTCAGACACTTAACACTTACTAGCTGTGTGACCCTGGGCAAGTCACTTAACCCCAATTGCCTCACTAAAAAATTTAAAAATAAAATAAAAATAAAATGGAAAAAAAGCCATAGACCTCTGGATGAAAAGGATGCTTTCCTATCTTGCCCTCAAAAGCTTTTTCCTCTGGGCTTTATGACATCCTGCACCCTAACCCTACAATCATCTTCTTTGCTCCTCTTGAAGATCTCCATGTCACTGAAGTCTGGAAATCCTAATCTTGGCACTGGTTCATGTATCTCTATGCTGAATATTTTATCTAAATCATTCCCTAGTCAGTTAAGTCTATTTCCAACCTGTGGTGAAGCTTAGGCTTCCTGGTGATTGATTTGGTTGCCTTCCTGACAGATGCCTTCTTTGCCTAGAACTTAGAATCATGGAATCAGGGACACCACTTGGGCCAACCTCTCCTCCCCATTTTATGGAGAAGGAAACTGAGATCTAGGAAGGGAAAAAAAATGCCCAATGCCACATAATCAAGCAAGCAAGCAATTATCAAGCACCTACTGTGTCCCGAGGAAATGTGTTTGATGAAAATGAGAAAATACCTGCCCTTAAAAGCTTATATATTACTGGAAGAGGTACAATATGTACACGGATAAGTAAACAGTAAATGGTAGAGTTGAGAGGAAACCTCAGGTCTCCGAACTTTTAACTCTTGCATGCAGCATGAGGTTTCTCAAGCAACCAGAAATAGATCTGTTTTATAGAGTGAGAGGAAAGGGAATAGAACTAGGCACTTGACCAAGGTTGGTGGTGGATGGGAGGAAGTAGTGGTGGAAATGAGGATGGGGAATAGACACTAGTAATCTGACCCTATCAGCCAAAAAAGAATGGAGAACTAGAGTTCAGCTGTCCTTGGGATTGAGTTCTACAATGTGTCAAGAAAAGAGATTTGAAATGACATGAGTCAGGTCCAGAGAAAGAAGTCTGCAATTGTCCATCACGTTTGAGTATGGAACAAGTTGGAGTAGCAAAAAGGCAATTAGAAGTATGGACATACAAACACATAAAAGACCACAGGAGTTGCCTGAGGCACGTAAAGGTTAAATAATTTTGCCCATGGCTGTACAACCAATAAGTGTCACAACTAATATTTGAACCCAGGTCTTCCTGACTCTAAGTCCAGCATTCTATCAACTACACCAATCTGTCTGACTTGTTGGTGCCCTCTGGTGGTATACTTGCACCAACCTTTCTACATCTTTCATTAGAATCTACCTGATAGAGATGCACTAAAAGGGTGGTGGTAATAGGTCTGACAGTAAGACAAGAAGCAATTTTTCCTATGAAAAATGCCCTCACCTATACCCAAATATACAAAATACACACCCTCCTCTTTTGGTTTCCAATTGAGAAATACTGACCTTAGATCTACCTGACAACGATTAACATATCAAAATCACTTCGAATTTAGAGATCTCTTTTCTTGGGAGGGTCTCACAAAATATGACAATGGATAAGAGGGGAATAGCATCAAAATATCAGAAAGTCCATCATGGACTAAACCAATAGTCCTTTTGCCCATTATTTTGTCTCTGTAGCATAAACAATTAGTTTATAGGAGGACTTAGCAGTTGTCCTCTATAAGAGAACCATCACAATGTGACAGGTATAGACTAAATAACCCCAACTTCCCTTTAATAATGTCTTAGGGTTTTATCACACAGATGGCAAGATCAACTTCTCCAATCCTGACCTCTCTCCTGACATCCATACTCACATTTACAATGGCCCTTACAGACATCTTAAATTAGACATCCTGTAGACATCTTAAACTCAACATGTCCAAAATTGACCTCATTGGAGTGGTTGCAGCCAGAGGGTTCAAGGTTTTGTTAGAAGAAGGATTGGGTAGAGGAAATAGATATGGGTGATGGTTGGAGTATAGCATGGGGAATTAGACTTGCTCTGTTTAGTCTGAGTGGGGAGAACCAGGTGGAAAAAGCAGTTTAGTCTAGGCATTCAAGAGAGACTTCCCAACATGTACAACTGTTGCTGAGTTGGGGGTCTGTCTTTATTGCAGGTCTTCAAGCAGAAACTGGATAACCATATGTTGGACATATTATAGTAGGATACTGGACAAGATGGCTGCTGAGGTCTCTTCCAACTCTCAAATTCTGTAATTCTTTAACTGTGACATGAACTTTTTCTATTTGTATCACATGCTATCAAAAGAAAAATATTTTCCCAAAGCAAACTTGGGCTAAACTATTTCCAATATGTTGTCAGTCAGTCCAAAAGTACTTATTGAATGCCTACTCTTACCAAGCACTGTGCTAGACACTTGTAATACCAAGAAAGGAAAAAAGAGAGGCAAGGAAATCTCTTTGCCTCTCTATTGCCACCTCTACCACTCTCATCCTCTTCCCTAAATCAGGACTCTGGAAATATATAGCTATTCACTTCCAGCCTATAAATGGGACAGTCACCTCAAACATCAATGCTTGGTGTTAGTCATTATATTATCAATATCTGGATCAAATCCTGCTTAGAAGTTTCATATAGCTCAGGGAGAGACTTTCAGAGAGGGAGGGTGGGGGGAGAGAGAGAGAGAGAGAGAGAGAGAGAGAGAGAGAGAGAGAGAAAGAGAGAGAGAGAGAAGAGAGAAATGAAGAAATGAAATAAGATGAACTTTGTTAGTTTATGCTGACATTATCCTGATAGCTAACAAAAATGACTGTGATTTTTTTTTAAAGTTTAGAATGTTTAAAGCTATTAGTCTCTGTGATTATTTGTCTGAGAGACCATAATGGTCCTATTTTATTAGATCCAAATTTGGCTGTTTAGCCAACATATCCTAAGAGCCTCTTCAGGACAAGTAAATAATATGCATTTTCCAAAGTAATTTACAGACACAAATACATATGTGCCCAGAACATATTACCAGAAGGACAAAATTACTAAAAGGAAAATGATAAAGATGATATTTTTAATATTTCTAAAGCTAAATATTTTTGCACCCAAACCTAAATACCTACAGTATTTACCAAGGAGATCATGATGTACTGAAAAGATCCACTCCAGCCTGTTTAATAAATTATGCCTCATTTTATCACTTAGGGTAACCATTTCTGATAGCCTTGATCAAGGCAATAACCCCTATAGCAGTAAAGACTTCTGGGAAAGTCACATCTTCCAAACTGGCTCAGACTTTTCAAGGAAAAGATTTCTCTTCCCCACCCCCCTGCCCATAGCCATATAAAGGGACCTCCTTTCTATTACTCAGAACTAGGGTTGATTCAGCTTCAGTGAGAAAGCTGAGGCTGGATTAGAACACCTGTTCTCACCAAGCTTCAGGTCTCCTTGTGCTGGCTGCCTCCACCGAGCACAGCTTTGTTTGGGGATTGGGCTCAGGGCCAAGGCATAGTCCAGTTAATGGATGACATCAGCCAAGCACCCACTGGCCAATCAATAGGAGCAGTTGCTACCCACCTTCCCCTCAGGCCCCTAGAACAGTGGAGCTAAAATTAGGTAAAATTGCGGGGAGGGGAGGAGGAAGGAAGGGAGCTGGTAGCATCTGAATGACTATGTAGAAGTGGGGGAGGGAAGGAGAAGAGCAAGCTAAAATGCTTGTCTCCATCTTTGGAGAAAAAGCTCTTGTATCATATAATTCCTTCTTAAGCAGAGTGGGGGGAGGCAGGGAGGAGGTGATTCTGGATTCTTAGCAGGGACTAAACAGCAGCTGCTTAAAAATAGATCTTCAGTAGATGACTCGCTGACTCCCACCTCACAACCTTTGCTCTTGCCCTCCCCCATCTCCTCTCTGCTAATCTTAGTGGTGCCCTCCTTCACAACCCCACTCAAAAGTCAGTCCATCTATGAAGCCTTTCCAGCTGGCTCATCAGTCGAAAAGGACTATGGCCAAGAAGGGATCAGATTGAAACCCACAAAGGCATGAATGGCATGAAGAAGAAAATATGGGCTCATTCACCAAAACCTGGAGTACAATAACCAAGGATGGGGAGGTGTTGTTAGAATTCTGGTGAAACAAAGCAGGTTTTGAACTTTTGCTGGACCTTCATTCCTATATGGCTCCTTCTGCAAGTCTGTTCATCTGGATGTGTCTCATTCTGAATACCTGACCCTAGCTGGTTCAATGACTTAACAGGATCATTTCCTTTTTAAGTCCTACTACATCTTGAATAATGTGTATTGTACCCCTTATGACATGCAAGTTATCATTAGAAACATTGCAACTTACTTATGTCCACCAAGTACCTTTCTATTACCCTATGGGTTGTCATTTTAATTTGTTCAAAATCTTCCAAGATGACTTCTCAGCCATCTCCACCCTATGCTTCCTATATTCCAGTCATGGAACCTTAGAACCTTGGAGCTCTTAGCTTGCCAGGTTCTGATACATGAGTTTTCACCCTATTTTGCTGAAAACCAGACCTCCATGCTACTTTCAGACAATTCCTGCACCAGTCCCCTCCCCATGTAACCCTAACTTTCCATTTCCTTTTATGTATACATTGTCTTCCCCCATTAGAATGTAAATTCCTTAATGACAAGGAATTTCTTGTTTTTGTATTCCCAGAATTTAGCATAGTGCCTGGCACAATGTTTACTAAATGCTATCTACTCATCCATCTATCATGTTACTTAATTCTTAGTTATTCTGGTTGTGTTAATGAGTCAGGCTTTGTGATAACAGTATCAGGTCATTAAAAATACTGCATTGTTTTCCAAGTATGAACTAGTCCAACCATCTCTTCTAACTAAATTTTGAGCTCAGTTCATTGATAGGTACACCACCTGTCCAAGATACATATATTGATGGACCAAGGCTGGCTGCCCACCTGCATATCATAAAATGGATATTTCCTGGATGGAACAAATGTTTGGTCCATTTGGGGTATTTAATGTGTTTCTTGATTGACTCACAAATGAGTATTGTCTCATTCAAAGTATCCCTCTTAAAACTTTTGATCACAGCATATTTTGGACTCTTTTGAGGGGAATGATTATTCTAGTCTTTGGCACACCATGATCATGGAATGTAAGACATGACAAGCATCTAAAGTATCACCAAGTCTAAACTGCTCATCTTATGGAAAGGACATTGAAGTTCAGAAAAGACATATGACTTGTCCATATAGCTTGTCATATAGCTAAATGTAGATCTCTTTCTAAATATTTTTTTCTATGTCTTTCCAGAGCATTATTGTACAATAGAAAGAGAAATGGAAAGGAGACCTGGGTTCTAGTTCTGCTATCATCTACCTATGTGACCTTAGGTAAATCACTTTACCTCCTCTGAGCCTCTATTTCCTCATTTCCAATATGAGGACAGTTGAACTAGAGGACTCTTACAGTCACTCTTACCTCTATATGCTTCAATCATTACAGACTTCCTCATATCCTGGATGTCCCATGCCTGTTGTTAGCTGATTGGCAAGGGCTTTATGACCATTTGGTTTGGTACAAATTCTTCCCCCTGGTGACAGAACCAACCAACTATTGGTAAGGATGCCCACTGGCAAGTATCAAATACTATTCATTCCCCAAATCCCTAGCAACTACTACAAAAGGCCACCCTAGTCACAATGGCTATTTAATTGTGAACCTCTCCCAGGTGCTTACATATTAACATGGTCTAATGTGATGTCAAGCTGGGGAGAATAAAGGTTAACACATTCTAATTGTCCCAATTGTCATAAGAAGACTACTGAACAATATGGTCCATTAAATGCTGAATCTAACAATTATGTTCACCATAATAGAAATTATTCAGATGAATGTGATCTGAATAGTTGTGATTTATTAATTTAGACATAAATTTAATTAGCAATTGATTTTCAATTGTGTCTCCACAAGAACAATACATTTTATAGAAAGGCACAGGGGAAAAATATCAACCAAAGAATAGCAGACCACAATAACAGGAGGAACCACTCCATGTTCAAAAGTTCTATAATAGCTCTCTGCCTAAACAACAATTCCAGGCAGCTTGGGGAAGGAGTGGCTTCACCTCCAGCTGAAAAAAAAAAACGAAAAAAAAAAAAAACCTTCCCTCACCCATGGTGGAATTAGGCAGGAGTTAATATCACAGTTGCACCAGCTTATAAGGAGGATTCAGAAGATTGTAGGGAATAGAGAAAGTCCATAGACTATTTGCCCCATTCCCACTTCTAAATCAGAGTTCTGAGCTCCTTCTTCATTAATCAGATGGGTAATAACACTAAAAATGACCTCCAGATGAGGAGAGAAATTTAAAGCATCGTTATTGCATTTGGTGGTTGTTGTTTTTAAGAAGGAAAGCTAGGAATTTTCTTGGGGCCAGTTAGTCAATATCCTTTCCTCTAAACATGACAGAATCTGAGAAACAGTAAGGCAGCTAGTGCATTCAATTAAGCAATAACTTAGTAAGCATCCTCTCTGAGCAAGGTATTTTGCTAAATTCTGGGGATGAGAAGGTACAAGAGAGGCCTGATCTTAAGGAATTTAGAATTTAATTGAGGGAAGAGTAGTAGACAATAACTAATTTTGTCTACCCTTCCCCAATTATGAGAGCCTTGAAAGCTATGAAAACTCTTGCAGGTGCACAACACACTTTGAATCTATATACACTCAAAGGTACAATTCACAAGCCCCCACCAAAGTTCCTTTTCCCAGACCAACCAGACAACTATTCATTCAAAGGAAGAAAACTAAAAAACAGAGCAAAGGAACCATAAGGAAAATCCCCTTCCCCTCATACACAGGGATACACACCCTCCATAGATTCTCACTGCAAGCCACTTCTTCCTTTCCTTATTATGAATCCAATTCCTGTCTCCTCAGATCTCCTTTTCAAATCACCAGTGAGAGACACAAGCAGTTCATGGACAGTTGTTCCAACACCACTCCCAAGTAGTCCTTTTGTCTCTCAACAAAGCAAAAGAGAACATAGCTCAGTCATGTATAGGAGATGATAGGAAATTTTACTTCAGCTCTTAGAATTTTCAGGGAATCCCAGCAATTGGTCTTTGTAACCTAGCTTCCAATATCATTTAACTCATATTGTCCTCCAAATTTACCAATGATCTCTTAATTGCCAAAGTAAGTAGGGATTTCTTTTGTATATGGGATGAACTATAAGGCCAAGGATTCCTTCCAACTCTCTAGTTCCATGAAAAAAAAAATACATCTAGACCCTATTTCACAGGGTTGTTGTGAGAGTCAAATGAGATAAGGAATGTATTGTGCTAGGTTCAGATTATTATTATTGTTTTATTATTGCCAGTGTTTGATCCTATGTTGTGCATTTCCAGCTTATAGCAAGTTGCCAAGAAGACTTGAGCAGGGAGGAAATTGGGAAATCTAACACCATTGCAATCCTTCTTGATTCAGGGTTTCAGAGTGTTATGGGAATGCAGTAGGACCCTAAGAAACCTAAAGATCCCAACACCCCACCCCCAAGGAATCCTTGAACTCTCCCAGGGGAAGGGCAGCTCTGCCTCTCACCTCAGAAATGGGTATTGCTGAGTATGACCCTGGTACACTGATATGCAAGATATGGATGGGTGCTGCATATCTTACTGATGCCCCATTATTCCAAAATCCCCTCTGTGTTGTTACATTTCCCTCCCAGTTCTTTGTAATGCCCATCCCTCCCTTTTGTTCTGTAAAGATACAAAAGAGCCAAGCAGTCTTCTCTTACTCCAGAGGACAGTTACTCTCCTAATAAATCTCTTTTTATTTTACAAGATTCGTGATGAGCCTCCAATTCTTTGGGTGAGCTAACCACTCCCCCCCCCATCTAGGTTGTAAGGCTACCCCAAACAAGAGCATGATTACCCTATTTGATTTGAACTTTCAAGAAAACAGATGTACATATATGCTGAGAAATATGAAAATGTATCATTTTATAGTTCATAAATGTTAACTAATAGCTAATAATAGTAATAGCTAACAATTACATAGAGCTTATAATGTGATAGGCACTGTGCTAAGCACTTTACAATTATTATCTCATTTGATCCTCATAACAACCCTGGAAGGTAGGTGTTAATATTAACCATATTTTACAGATGAGGAAACTGAGGCAAACAGAGGTTAAGTGTTAAGTGACTTGCATATTTATTGAGAGGACACCCAGAATTCCCCTAATTAGTTCAGAAATGGAGGGAGAGAAAGGGGGGGGGAGGGAATTAGGAGATATGAGAATCATCAGCATAAAGATAAAAATTTGAATCTATGAGAGCTGGTGAAATCAACAAATGAGAGAGTATAAAGGGAGAAGAGGAGAAAGCCAAGGATAGAACCTTGGGGGGATACCAATGGTTAAAAGATATGACCTGGAGGAAGATCCAAAAAAGAAAATAGAGAAGGAGCAATAAAACAACAAAAAAGAGAACAGAGAACTTTGTCAAAAAAACTACCTATCTCACAGGAATGTACTTTTGTCAGCTATAAAGACCACTAAAAGCCCAATGCAACTGCAGGCTATTAAAATGCTGAGCTTCCTAATTTAATCAGGATTTGGTGTTTGGAGGAGTATGAAGAACTAAATGAACTGATTGATGTCTCTTGCCTACCTTCCAATTCATGCCTTATTCACTTAAGTACCTAGAGATATCAACTAAGACATCCTTCACACACACTGGATCCAAAATTATGCTATCATGGAGAATACTTCTGTATGTCAAGGAAGCATTCAAAGTGTTATAGGAGAAATAGGGAGGGGTTTGGAGTAGGGGTCCTTAGGAATTCCTCTTTAAAGAATTACACGCTCTTACACACAAATCCAATTAGAATAAAATAATAGTTTATTTAGGTGCTAAGGAAAGGAAACCAAGAGAGAAATCCTTGGACTTCTCATGGGGAGAAGGCATGGCCAGAGGGGTGGCTATCTGAGGCAAACAGAGGTTAAGTGTTAAGATACCTTTCTCCTCAAGCAGGAGATAGGCAGATACTTTTATAGAGGACTGATGGTCGTCTGATGAGGTGATCATCTATCTGACTGTGGAGGGGGAGGTCCATCCCCCACTGGTGGTAGCTGAAGGAAGTTGGGTGCAGGGTGGCTCCAGATCTCTCAAGACATCCTCATGCAGCAGCCACACCTAATCTTATCACCCTGAGGGGTGGGGGAGACTGGAATGAAGGGTGATGGTCCTGGAGCTAACTCTGTCCCAATCCAGTGCCACCTATTTCTCTTCCTTTGGGGGGGGGGGAGCAGGACAATGAGGGTTAAGTGACTTGCTCAGGATCACACAGCTAGTAACGGTCAAGTGTCTGGGTCTGGATTTGAACTCAGGTCCTCCTGACTCCAGGGCCAGTGCTTTATCCACTGCGCCACCTACCTGCCCCCACCATCTCTTTAGGTGTGTCTGTCCTTTGTTTTAGTTTCTCAAGGAGAAGGTTCTTTGATTTACCCCAGAAAATTTCTGAGGTAATCAGGGGCCCAAAACATTAACTATTGCCTTTTAATAAAAAAAATTAATAAAAATGTCATTGCTAGGAATAGAAATGAATCAGAAACATAACACTAGAATGTCTCTTATAACTCATTCAGCTGGGTTCTTAGCTGACCACAAATCTTACTTTCAAGGTTATTGAAAGCACCTGCTTTTCTAGATGTGTGCTTTGTTGACATCTAAAGTCCTTATTATTGATGGGTTAGCGCTTGATCTGATGTATTACTGTTTTGCTGGCATCTCGATGCCCTCTGTTTATTTTGCACGTAGGGAACCTGGAAAAGGGGGAGATAGTTAAATGTTTGAAGCTCATACATTTAATTATCACCCATTCTCCAAAAAAGGTTTAAGAGTAAAAGTGAAGGTTTTCAGCATGTATTATATACTGGATGTGGAATCAGTGGGCCTAAGTTTGAATCCCCACTCTTCTACTTACTACCTATGTGACCTTGAGTTAGTCACTTAGACTCTCAATTGTTTGGGTTGGTTTTTTGGGGTTTTTTATGGGAATGAGAATACAAAACAAAAATACATACAGAACCTATTTCACAGGGTTATTTTAAGGGTCAAATGAGATCATGAATGTATTGTGCTAGGTTCAGATGTTTTATTATCATTATTATTATTGTTGTTGTTGTTGTTGTTGTTGTTACTGCCAGTGTTTGATCCTATGTTGTGCATTTCCAGCTTATAGCAAGTTGCCAAGAAGACTTGAGTAGGGAGGAAATTGGGAAATCTAACACCATCTCAATGCCTCTTGATTCAGGGTTTCAGAGCATGATTACCCTATTTGATTTGAACTTTCAAGAAGACAGATGTACATATATGCTGAGAAATATGAAAATGTATCATTTTATAGTTCATAAATGTTAACTAATAGCTAATAATAGTAATAGCTAACAATTACATAGAGCTTATTATGTGACAAGCAGTGTGCTAAGCACTTTACAATTATTATCTCATTTGATCCTCACAATGACCCTGGAGGTAGGTGTTAATATTAACCCTATTTTACAGATGAGGAAACTGAGGCAAACAGAAATTCAGTGTTAAGTGACTTGCCCAAGATTATATTGTTAGTAAGTTTCAGAGGCCAGATTTGAACCCAGGTCTTCCTGACTCTGGGCTGTACACACTGCTGCATAAAAAGCAAAACTAAACTAAGCTTCAATTATACAATGTACAATACATTGTTATATCACTTAATTTATGTCCACTACTCAAAATGTTGAATATAATTTCATTCATCTAACAAAAATTAATGTTCAAGACAATGGTACTTTTTTCTTTTTAATTTATGGAATAAAACAAGAATTTCCATAACAAAGTACAATAAAAAAGATGTTTGCACATGAAACTGCAAATCTACTCTGCACAACTTGCTATTCCTTTCAAATATACAACAAAATTATCATGTACATTTCTTTTCTTTCTTTTCCTTTTTTTTCTTCCCTCCCCTTTCCCTTCTCCGCCCCCCCCCCCAAAGCTGGCTACCATTTGACACTAATAAGTGTTCAACATTTGTCATTTTATAGAAGGGAAAACCCTCTTATCATTTTAACCAATCTTACAGGAATAAAATAATATCTCAAGGTTGTTTTAATCTGCATTTCTCTGATCAATAATGATATAGAGAATTTTTTCATATGACTAATTTTTTTCTTAAGTCTTTACTCTTGTAAAATACAAGATTATTATGTTTATTTGCTGCTGTAAATTGTATGTCTACTCTGTCCCATTGATCTACCTTTCTATATCTTAGCTAGTTCCAGATAGTTTTGATAATTACTGCCTTATAATATAGTTTAAGATCTGGTGCTGCTAAACCTCCTTCCTTTACATTTAAAAAAAAAATTTCCTTTAATAATCTTGATTTTTGCTTTTCCAAATGAAAATTGTTATTTTTTTCTAATTCTGTAAAATAATTTTTGGTAATTTAATTGGGATAGCATTGAATACATAAATTAGTTTGGGTAAATTCATCATTTTTATTATATTGGTCCCACCTACCAATGAACAGTTAATGTTCCTGATTTTAAATCTGATTTTACTTGTATAAAAAAGTTTTTTTGTAATTTTGTTTATATAGTTCCTATGTTTGTTTTGGCAGGTATACTCCCAGGTCTTTTATACTGTCTAGAGTTATTTTAAATGGTGTATTTTTTTTAACCATCTCTTCTTTCAGAGTTTTGTTTAACCTTCTACTTGGCTAAAATTATTAATAGTTTCAACTAACTTTTTAGTTGAGTCTTTGGGCTTCTCCAAATATGTTATATCATCTACAAAAAGAAATAGTTTCATTACCTCATTCCCTATTCTGATTCCTTCTATTTCTTTTTTTTCCTCTTATTGCTATTGCTAGGATTTCCAGTACCATATTGAATAATATTGGTGATAGGGGATATCCTTGTTTCACATCTGATCTTACTGGAAAGACTTCTAGTTTATCCCCATTACAAAAAAAAAAAAAAGTTTCCTGGTGACTTTAGATAGATGTTTTTACTAATTTAAGGAAAAATCTATTTATACCAATACTTTCAAGTGTGTGTGTGGTTTTTTTTTAGGCAGTGGGCGTTAAGTGACTTGCCCAGGGTCACACAGCTAGTAAGTGTCAAGTGTCTGAGGCCGGATTTGAACTCAGGTACTCCTGAATCCAGGGCCGGTGCTTTAACCACTGTGCCATCTAGCTGCCCCTCAAGTGTTTTTAATAGAAATGAGTGATAATTTTATCAAAAGCTTTTTCTGCATCTATTTATATAATCATAGCAACTCTTAAAGACCATCTAGTAGCTTGAAGAGTAGTCATGGGCTACCATGGTAAGGGAGTATGAAAAACAACAAAATCACTATCCTGGAAGTATGAAAAGGTAAAACTGTTTCCATGTTTTCTTTGTGGAGAGGGAAATATAGGAAAATTTGCAAATTTGCATAGGGTGCATGAATTATTAACATAGTAATATTATCTCTATTCTAGAAACTAGAAAACTAAAGCTCAGAGATGGTGTTCTGAAAGCCACCAGCATGCCAAATTGTGGTTAGTTGTGGTCAGTGACTGAGAAATAAAGTAAACTTTTTGAAATTTCAAAGATCTATGTTTCCATTGGTGTAAGAAATACCTTTATTAAACCACAGCACAAGCCATTAATTTCTTTCTTTCTTTCTTTCTTTTTTTTTTGTGAGGCAATTGGGGTTAAGTGATTTGCCCAGGGTCACACAGCTAGTAAGTGTCAAGTGTCTGAGGCCACATTTGAACTCAGGTTCTCCTGAGTTCTCCAGGGCCAGTGCTTTATCCACTGCGCCACCTAGCTGCCCACCCCCCACTAATTTCTTAGAAGAAAATTTACAAATGCATTAAAGACCTCTTTCTCATTGAAATCCCATTTTTTTTCTCTGAAAGATTACAATCAGTTTTGCTGGGTATGTGATTTTTGACTGTAGTCCCAGTTCCTTTGCCCTCTGGAATATCATATTCCATGCCCTTAGGTCCTTTAATGTAGAAACTGCTAGATCTTGCTTTATCCTTATTGGAGCTCCACAGTATTTGAATTCCTTTTTTCTAACTGCTCGCAATATTTTCTCCTTGACCTGGGAGTTCTGCAATTTGGCTATCATATTCCTGGAGGTTTTCCTTTTGGGATCTCTTTCAGGAGGTGATCAGTGAATTCTTTCAATTTCTATTTTAGCTTCTGCTTCTAGAATATCAGAGCAATTTTCCTTCACAATCTCATGATTTTCAGGTAGTCCAATGATTTTCAAATTGTTTCTCTAATTTATTTTCCAGGTCAGCTGTTTTCCCAAGGAGATACTTCACATTGCCCTCTATTATGAAGATTGCAGCCTATCTGCAGAGAAAGAACTGATGGTATCTGAAAACAGATGGAAACACATTTAAATGTTTTTTTCTTTTCTTCTTTGAAAATTCCTTAATCTGAAGTTTTGGGATTTTTTGACTGTTTTCTCTCACAACTAGCTAATATGGGAATTTTTCCATGACTATTCATGTATAACTTATTTTTAATTGCTTGAGTTCTTGTGGGTGGGGGGTGGGAATGGAGGGAGGAAGAGAAGTTGGAACACAAAGTTTTAAAAAATTGATGTTAAAATTTGTTTTATATATATTTTGGAAAATAACATTCTATTCAAAGCAAAAAAAAAAAAAAGAAGACAATTTACAACTAAGGTTCTGAATAGTGCATATAATGAGACCACTGAAGTGCTCTCAGTTGAATTCTTACATCATATTTCCATTAAGCTGGAACCAATTACCTTATTTTACATAATTATAACTTCAAATAGTGACATTTTAATACATGCAGTCACTTCAGGGGATTCATTATTTGCACTAATTGAGACTTAGCTTTAATGAATACTGTGGTCAAAAGAAAAATAAGCCCTGTGTAGACATCTGATGAGCTATTTCAGACTTAGTAGCTTCTGCAAGGCAGGAAGGGTGGGGGCCTAGGGACTTTCCTCTGAGATTACCTCCCATTTGCTTTGTGTATATGTTGATTACACCTTATCACCTCCGTTAGAATGTGAGTTCCTTGAGAGAAGGGACTGGGTTGTTTTGTTTTGTTTTGCCTTTCTTCTTAGCCTCAGGTCTTAGCATAATGCCTGACTTTGTAAATACTTTAAAATGCTTGTTCCAGACTGGTCTTCTGATGGCTAACATATAGTCTGGAAAATTAAAGAGAATTAAATCTGGGAAACTGATCATTAGTCCCCAACTCTGACTGAACTTAATTAACAATGATAACATTATCCACTGGAAAGCACTTTTTAATTTATCAATGAAACCAACCAATATGGATAAGGCAAACAACTAAAAAAATAGTTTTGAAACATCCCCAGACCACCATAATTAATGCAAGCAAGGGTTATATACACTGAAATTTCCCATATTCCCAATGGATTCTTCCCAATCTTGTTTTTATCCCCACTGCCTTCCTTTACTATGGTATATCAAAGCATTTGCCTTGAAATAATCTCAGAAACACAAATCCTCACAATTCAATTCTACAAACATTTGTTAAGGAACCACAATGTGCTTGAAGAGAAAATAAAGTTGAACAGGGTAAGATTACAATTGTCAAGTGATAATTAACTATGAATCCTTTAACCAATGTGCTTAGTGTTGAGTTGTAAGTGATCACAAGTAATAGAATGAAAAAAAAAAAACCCAAACCCTAGGGTAATAATTTCAACCAGTATGGACAGCAGGAAAAATTATTTAGTGACATGCATTGAGTGCAATATTTGTATTTTTTCCACTGTTATTTGTGTTCTAAGTGTAGACTGATCTCTCTCAGATAAGACAGTGAAGGTACTTCAACATCTCTCTACACTCCAAGTTGCTAGGGTTGATGGATGATATCTGGATGATTACTGTGCAAACAGGCTACAAGCTGGGCCAGTGATCTAGCGGTTCTGAGGGTGAGGCTGATTTGGCGTGGTAGAGGTGTGAGTTGCCTAGGATCTGAAAAAGGAGAGTATATGAAAGGGTTTGTTTTTGTTTTGTTTTGTTGTTGTTGGGTGGTTTTTTTGGGGGGAGGGCAGGGAATTCCAATAGTATTATTACTCAAGAGAGGGAGACAAAAAGAATATCAATATCTTCCAGTTAATATACTTACTTTACAACCTGAAGAGTAATCTACATAAATATCAAAGACCCCCTTGACAAAGGTTTGAGAAGTAACAGGAAGTATGTTGAAGCAATAGAAGACTATATTTTCACTTTACAATTGACTAAAAGGCATAAAGAATACAAGATTCCACCATGATTATTTGTTAACTACAAGACATTTGATTTGATGAAGCAAAATGTTGCCTTAAAGACTCTCTTCCAAAAAATTGTCTCCCATTCTGTCAGTCATGTGAGATTCCTTTAGAGATTTAGCATACATAACTTTGCCCAACTTTGCTCAGATAATTAATAGCAATCAAGTCATAATGTGTTAATATGAATATATATGGATCACCTGGATTTGATGGAGGTACCTTATTATCCAAAAGTATTTTTATGAAACCCTGGATTAATAGGAGCAAAGTGTCCTTCAAATTAATTCCAAACTGAACCCAGATAGCTAGCAGATAAAAGACCCTACCTAGTGACTTCTTTTCCCTCAGGATAGTAAGTCCCTATCTTATGGTAACATCTGGGTGTCCTCATCCTTGCCAAACCCTTTTTTGGGGGAATCCTGTAATCTTATCATGATGCTTCCATATTCCCTCCATATGTGTTATAACTAAAATTGTTAAACTGCCTTTGCTTCTGTATCATAGTATTGTAACTGACAATGCCCTATAACCCATGGGCAAAGAAACCTTAAAAACCCTTAGAAGGAGAGGGTCTCTGAGCTCTCTTCTTAGGAGGGGAGTCTCCACATGATAATGTGTTATATATTTCTTCTTGGGACAAAAAAATATTAAATTGATATTGGGTTTTTTTGTCTGTCTCTGATTTGTTTTGTAGGAGGACAGATATCATGTTTTCTGATCTGGTTTGTCTTTGTAGGAGATATTATAAGATATTATAATTTCTCTGATCTATTTATTAATTTTGTAGGAGAAATTAAAGATTATTTCTCTGATCTGTTTGTAGGAAACAGGCAGATAAAAAAACTTTATTTTAATATTCAACACATAAAATCAAGATGTGACAATCCCATCAGGGAGGTTGTCCAGTTTAGAATCTAAATTGAAAAGAGATATTCTCTAGATAATGAAGCCTTCCAGATATTCTTGTTTGTGGACAACATTCTATTGGTTTTATGGAGCCTTATTGCCTGAAATACCTACCAAATAAGATTTATAATTAATTTTGGGCTTACTATTGTGAAATTTAAAATTGGATATTAGATCATAAATCTCCCCTACTTAACTTTTCCCTTAATTTATCTCCCAGACTAGTAAATGGAAGAAGCTTCTGGTTTTCTAGATAGAGCCTTTATTGTATATAAGGTGTTGTTGATTAGAAGGATAGGAAAGTAGAAATACAGTACAAATCGTCTTAAATCTAGGCTTAGTCTATATTTCTTATAAAAACTCACCAAACCAAAAAGGCCACCTTTGGAGTGAGGGAGACCGTCTGTGCCGCGCCGCCAGGAGTCCCGCCAAGCAGGCAAAAAAGGCCTACTCTCGTTCTCTCCACCCCGGAAGTCAAAAAACCCGGCAGGCAGTCTGACATGCGCAGCAGGTGGACTGTACCTGGCAGGCAGTCTGACATGCGCAGCAGGCGGACTGTACCCGGCAGGCAGTCTGACATGCGCAGCAGGCGGACTGTTCATCTCCTCCCCAAAAGGGTGGTCCTTGAAAAACTGGCGTCTTTCAGTTATCCTAACCGACTGTTAAAAACTTTCATATTTTACCACACTATATAGGCAGTAATAATCAGTGAATGAAAAACTGCCTATTGTCCAGATTATGACATCAAATTTCAAGTATAACTCATTTTTATAATGAGTTTTAGGGTTGTTCTCCATTCAGTTTTTTTTGCTAGGATTTTAATAAATAATGACAAACTGGATATTGACAAATAAGGGCCATACTTTGCCACCCATAAAACCTGATCAAGCATTCTGTCTTAAAAACTGTGACAACCCTGGACTAATGTGGCCTCAGCATTAGAACACACAGGGAAGAAAACTTGAGCTACTTTCCAGCTGGTTACCATAGGGCCAGAATGTATCAGCCAGATGTAATGGTGAATTAAATCCATCTCTTGCCCCCATCAGCCTGAGTGAGAGAAAGAGAGTTGGGGAAACAGATAAGAGAGGATAAAGCTGTCCACATACATCAAGGAAAATGGTATGATTGACACTGAGAAATAATGAGAGTATCCCCTCTGAGTGATGGCAGGTTAAAAATCTGGGCAATTACTTTTGTCATTGAATTCTCATGTTGCACAAAAGCCATACCCTAAGAGGGATGGTCTCAGGGCCTCATAATTAGGAGTAATCCCCATAAAAGAACATGGCCTAAGAGTCCACTTCCTCCCAAGGAGCCTATGGGCAGGCCTCAATATCACATAAATTGTGACAAAACTACAGCTCTCCCTATTCCATCTGACAAAGTGAAAGACTGCAGGCTGTGGTAGCAGCTTCTCCTGAGTCCCCTTGGCTATTCAAGGGACAAAGCTGTCAGTTGGACTCTTTTCCTCTGTAGGTCTGGACAACTTAGAACATAGGTAGTCAACATTCTAACTAAACTTGAAACTCAGAACCAATGATTCAAGTGGGTAGCAGAACATAAGGAAAGAAGTTATATGTACATTTATACTTACTCTGACCACTTTTTTTTTTAATTGAAAGAAAAGGAACCAGAAGAACAAAGGACAATTGATTGTGACCCACAACCTCTGGAAATAATGTTAACTGGACTGACATTGGGGAAGTATCCTATGCCTGTTCCACAGAAGTAATTAGTCCCTATATATGGTTCTTATGTCCCCAATGCCATGTGCTGAATGCACAATTGCATCATTCCTTTTGTCTATACATCACTGTAATCTCTTCAGCAGAAGATCTTAACCTGGGGTCCACAGACTTCTTGGGGTCCACAAATAAATTTCAGAAATCCATGAACTTGGATGGAAAAATGTCTTTTTTTTCAATGTAACTGGTTTACTTTGTAAACCTAAGTATTTTATTTCATTCATTTAAAAACATTATCACGAGGAGTCCATCCATACACTTCATCCAAATCCCAAAAGGGTCCATGACACACAAAAAAGATTAAGAACCCTAGTCAGTGAACTTGTCCAGCTCTTTCCAGATTCTAATTTTCTACTCACGCTGGAATGCCCAATGCCCCTAAACCCCTCTGCTCTCTCTATCAAAGCCCAGTCTTAGAAATCCAGCTGAAAAATTGCACCTTCTCACTCTCCTTATCAGTCTATCCTTGAAATGCTCTCTCCAGGGTCCTGACCTACCACAGCACATACTGGTTTGTCTATCCAAACCATTTGGCTCTTAACACCTACTGAATGTACTAAATGAATGTACTAAAATGTAAGCTCATTTATCTTTCTGCCTGCCATAGTTTTACACAAACTGTATAAACCACTTAAGAAGCATTGCTGACTAATCCATTTTAGCCCGCTAGAATCTCAAAATCAGGGACCCACTTTAACCCATATTTTTTAACAGTACCTAGTACAGGTTAGTACTAAGTGAAGTCTCTGAAAAAACAAATAATATTATAAAAAAGCATTCTGGCCTAGGAATGAGACCGGGGTTCCAATGCCAGTTATAGCACTAGCTTGCTGTGTAACTTGAGGAAGGTATGAATACAGCTTCTCTGGATCTCAGTAACCCGATTTGTAAAATTAAAGGATCACCTAGATTAGATTTGTCAAGCAAAGTCATGGATTCAACAGTCCCAGTGTAGCTAAACCTAATTAAGATATAATTGCGAGGGGCAGCTAGGTGGTGCAGTGGATAAAGGACTGGCCCTGGATTCAGGAGGACTTGAGTTCAAATCCAACCTTAGACACTTAACACTTATTAGCTGTGAGACCCTAGGCAAGTCACTTAACCCTCATTGCCCCACAAAAAAAATGTAATTGGGAAACATTTAACAAAATAAATAAAAATACAATAGAACATAGATATGTTAATGTGTGATCTTCTAAGTCAATATGTGGTTGGTAACAATCCTTATGTAGGATGTAGTGACCCTCTCTTCTATTTGAGTTTAACATCACTGGTCTATGACCTCTAAGTTCCCTTCTCTTACAGTTCTAAATCTCTGATTTAAAAATCTGTGAAAAGGAGGGATTGATCTCTAAGTTTTCCTCCAGCTCTAAATATTCTATAACTTTAATGGGAAGAAAGATGTATATTGGGCTCCAATCAATCCATGAAAATAAATATTTTTTAAATAAAGCCAGCCCCAATTGTCACTACCCTACTCTCCCTATCTTGAAGTATACACATAATGGATGGTGTGCGGCTGGCATTCTTTATTGTTTGCCTTGATCTAGAAGTATATACTAGGCTTTAAGTGTGTATCAATCCCTTGTTACACTTTATACTTTAAAAGTGCTTAAAAATGGACTCCTGGCTAACCTGAACCTCCTCTAGGGGAGCTGGTAATTAGGCAAATGTCTAACAATAGATAGTAGGTTGGAGAATTGAGATGTACAATCCATTGATCAGGGCCAGTGGAGTGAAAAGAGGGAAGGATCAAAGGCAGAGAGCCTGTTTATTAAGAGAGAACACCCAGAATTCCACTAATTAGTTCAGAAATGGAGCCAGAGAGAGAAAGAGAAAGAGAGAGGCAGAAGATCTTTCAAGGTAGTAGAGATATTAACTCTACATACTACCAGGTCTTACCCAGAAGGAGAACTGTCAGAATAAATTGGTGGAGATAATCCTGGAGGACTTTTCAGAGACCACAGGTCAGCCAGCTGATGCTAGGTCTAAGGCCTTGGTAGTCCACGGTGGTGAAGAAAAGATCTCTCCATCAGGCCCCCATGTTCCTACAGTTACAGCCTGGCCCTTGTGCCAGATAACTGGAAAGGGACCAACAACCTTCCTGTCAAATCTTGGGAATGGATGGGAACTTTTTTAGAAGTCATCCATCCCATTCAGGAAGCCCTGTTTTCAGGCAAGACATGGATTTTTGTTCCCAGTAAATGCAAAACTAGAAAGATTATCAGTAGGGGATATTCTCTGCACTTTGGGTGGGCCCTACTGGGAAACAGGAGGACATATGGGGTCATAGGGAAAGAGCAGAGAAGTAGAAGCTTAAAACACTGGGTCCCAGTCCCAGTCCCACCATTAACTATTTCTGTGATTTTGAGCAAATCATTTAAACTTTGAGAGAATCCATTCCCACATCTGTAAATAAGAATTGGTTTAAAAGGATCTCTAGGGGCCCTTGCCACTCTATTCTATGATTACAAAACCAAACTTAAGGCAGCACAACACCCAAGAAGTTCTCACCTCTTCTGGAAGTTAAGATTCAGCTTTCTTCCAATACTCATCCCAATGTTTAATACTGTCAATAATCCTTTCCTTGGATCTTTCCTAAATCCTCTTTTGTGATAATACAAGTCTGTTTCTTCTCCTGCACCTGGGGGGAAAGAGCTGGTCACTATTCTCTTTATGGGGGCAAATTAAGTGAAGGAAGCTATGAAATGAAAGGAGTAAAAAATAAACCATGTTTAAACATGGGAGGGGGGGACATCAACCAAGTGTCTTAGATTCTTACAGAATAAAGAAAAAACAAATTTCTCTTCTAGGTGCCTGCAAAGATTAGTATTTACCCCCTTACCACAGTATCATCAGTCTAGAATAAGAAGGTACCTTAAAGGGCATTTAGTCCAATCCCCTCATTTTACAGATGAGAAAACTGATGCCCAGGAAGCCTAAATGACTTTCCCATGGTGATATAAGAACTGTCAGAGGTGAGATTTGAACCCAGGTTCTCTGACTCCAAATTCAATGCTCTTTCCCTAGTACTACATTGCCTCCCTTTTGTCCTTTCTTAATATGGTCTCAAAACCACATAAAGTAACATAAAAAGAAAACCCAAACACTCTAATTTACCAACTATTAAATGTGGATTAGAAAAATGTAGCAATCAATGTCCCTCTTGCTGACTATAGTAAAATCAAAACGGGGTTATTAATAAGAGTCCCATGAGGTAGAGATCTACATTTTTTCCTCCTAGGGAGAAAATAGGTTAAGATAAAGGATTGTTAATCCTTTAGGTATGGAATTCCAAACTGTTGGTGTCTGTTTTTCTGGTCTGCTGTTGGTAGATGGGAAGCAGAGAAGGGTTGAGGTAGGCAAAAGACATTAAGAAGACTCCCCTAACTAGAAACATCCCTCTAGAAACACCCATCACTGACTGACTCATCTGAGTCAACAAATTTTCTTTTTAAATACACTCATGTTTGATCAGATAATAGGATCTTAGCATTAGAAGTGGAGGGGGACCTTAGATACCAGCTAGTTCAATCTCTTCATTTTCTAGATGAGAAAACTGAGGCTGAAGAGGTAAAAAGACTTAAAAGGTCACCCAATTAGTAAGTAGCAAGGCTATATTTGAATCCAGGTCTTTTGAACCAAAACCCAATGTTTTTACCATTATACCATGCTTATATTGTTCCCCTCCTAACATAGAGTTGATAAAAATCAGACTGAGGGGCCTAAGAGGGAAATTGCAAGCTTAGAACTTTGGACAGGAAACTGGCCTTCCCAGAAGGGAAGATTTAGAAAGGAATGAACCTCTGGACCACCAAGCAATAAGGCTCTCTTCTAGTTTGCTTACACCCTCTCTCATCAGACCCTGGCTATGCACCCTAAGGAGGTCCCTCCCCTTTTATAAGCATCCAGTCATATTACAGGCAAGATCCAAGAACTGTAAGAGCTTGAAGGGACCTTAGAAATCTTCTCATTTAGCCTCTTCACTTAACAAAGAAGAAAACAGCAACAGAAAGACAGGGTGACTTGCCCCACATCAGGCAGATAATTAGTAGCAGAAGTGATAAAAACCCAGGGATCGTGATATTTAAGTTCTTTCTGTTGAACAACACCACCTTTATGCCTTGAATTGTGAGGTTCCCATAGGGCATGACTCCCAAATAGAAAGAAAATCGAGGCTACATGGTAGCATGGAAAGAGCCCAAGATGTAAACTAAGTTCACATCCTGACCCTGCCACTTCAAATCTGTATGGCATTAGGAAAAATATCTTTACTATCCTTTATGTCAATTTCCTGATCTTTATAAATAGAGGGGAAATAAATGGCCCGTAGCATCTCTTTTAGCATCAAATCTATGATTTATGATAGATAATAATAGATAGACTTTAAATAGTGCTTTAAAGCTTGCCAAAAGCATTCCAAAATTATTTCATTTTATCCTCACAAGCACCCTGGGAAATAGGTGCTACTATTATCCCTATTTTATAATTGAGGAAACTGAGTCCATGGCTTGCCCAGAATCATACAATTAGCAAATGCTGGAGCTCAGATTTGTATTCAGGTCTCCCTGATTCCAACCCCATTCATCTTACCCACTGCACCACCTAGTTGCCAATCAAAAAGTATTTATTAAACACCTGCTATGTGTCAGGCATTGTACTAGGTGCTGTGGATACTGTAATGATTTTCTTTTCATTGCACAAAGACTTTGGTTCAGGATAGGCAGTGGAGAAAGGAGTAAGAATGTGATCTCTAAACTGAGGATTCCAGTCCCTCAAGGAGAATCCAGGAATCATAAATTTGGATCTGGAAAGAAGTTTAGAGATAACCCTAGATGACCAGAGAGAGTAAATATGTGTCAACCAGCATGGAGATCTACCAGATCTTCACAATCCACTAGTACAACCTGGTCAGAGCTCCCCTGTTGCAATTCTAAGCTAAGTCTTGATCCTCACCTACTAAGAGAAAAAAAATAAAGAAGCCTAGGGTGACTATCATTCCATCCAGATGACAGGAACACATGCTGAGGAGCATGGAGAATTGGAATAATATGCACATTATCCTCAGGGAGAAAAGAAGAAAAGGGGGGAAAGTAATCCACCCAACCATGTCAGCCAAGTCACAAAATTTAATTAGGAAGATAAGAGTTTGGAGGTAGGGAGGTTTGGGTTTTTGTTGGGGTTTTTTTGGTGGATTTGTTTTTGTTGTTGTTGTTGATGGTGATTTTTTAGTTATGAGCAAAGGTGGGGGGATGAATAATTTAAGCACAAAATTAGCATCTTCTAATAATCTTAGACAAAAAATGATTTTGTTTTGCTTTGGTTTGCAAATTAGCTCATGATTAAAGTATCTCTTCAGTAGCATGGCATTGTTTTTCCAGGCCTATTTGCTGAATGCTGCCCTGACCTGAATACACTTGTAGCTTAAGTACAAGATTTGAGAGCATGAGGGGAACAATTATTTTAGAGTGAAGTACTTACAGTTTTGCTGCAAAATCAACGAACTTTTCAAATCATTTGTATTCTATTTTGCAGCTGTTCCACAGGCTTTTGAATGGTATTTATGACATTGCCAATCACAGTGTTGTTAAATAGGTTTCTCCTTCCATGTTTGCTTCTAATACTCTGTTGGAGAAGAGGCCTTTGAGAATATGCATCTTCAGTGGACAGTGTGAGCTATGTTTAGTTTCCTGTAGAGTAGCTATTTGGGTTAGTATATATCTCATCCCCTTCTCCCATTCTAAAGGGCAATGTTTTGTTGGTGGGTTGCTGTTTTTTTTTTTCATTTTGCCTTTGTATTTCTCGGTGGCTAGCACAATGCCTTATACATAGATAATTTCAGTCATTTTCAGTCATGTCTGACTCTTCATAACCCCATTTGGGTTTTTTTTTGGCAGAGATACTGAAGTAGTTTGCCATTTCTTTCTCAGTCTCATTTTTACAGATGAAGAAACTAAGGCAAACAAGGTTAAGTGATTTACACAGAGTCACATAGCTAGTAAGTATCTGAAGCCAGATTTGAACTCATGAAGATGAGTCTTCCTGGCTCCAGGCCCAGCACTCTATCCATTGTGCCACCTGGAAGTATAAATAGATTAGATAGATAGATAGACAGACAGACAGATAGATAGATGATAGATGGATAGCTAGATGATAGAGATAGTAAATAGGTATTTAATCAATACATGTTGGATTGTATTGGATTTAATTGGTCCATCATTTTTCCCCTGTATCTTTGTGAATGATACTTCTAACAAGGGTCAAAATCAATATGAACATCTCATTCCCACATTCCCTCAGGTAAAGTATAGATAGTCAAAGTATTGAGCTCCCATGAATCACCTTGATTAATGACTTCTTGAGAACTGAATATTAAAGGATTGATTATTTTCATTTGTGCACTATAGTCACTAGTAATAAATCACATTTTATGTAGATTTAAAGGTGTGCATAGGAAGTTATATCATTTGATCCTCACAACAACCCTGTGAGGTAAATGCTCTAATTGTCCCTATTTAACAGATGAGGAAAGTGAAGCTGATAAAAGTTGTGAGGAAATTCCAGTTTTCTAACCTGGGACAATCAGGCCCCAATTTGCCTACTCAAAATACTGAAAGAAGAAATGTGATAAGGGAACATTAAATAAGAATAATTGAAGAGGTCAATCCAAATATACTTTCAATTTTCTCAAAATAAAAAGAAAGGTATTTGTATGTCTTCCAAGTACAAAGAATAACACCAAGAACTGACAAAATCTAAGAAAATTTCCAATTCAACAACTAAAAATGACTTATAATGAGTGTCTTAATGGTTTAGAAGTGAAATAATCCCGTTCGAGTATTTTAAGTGCTCGGTTCTTTTTTTTTTTTTTTTTTTAAGTAAACTCTTAAGGTCTCAGCAGCTATTTCCAAATAGCGCAAGCCTTGGTAGTTCCTTGAAAGCTACAAAGGACTTAATATGCTACCTTGACCCTAGATCCAAAAGACCTTGGGTCAAATCTTGCCTTCTGTTACTTTCTTCTTGGCTAGCGGTGGGCAAGCCACTCTCTTGGGTCTCAGTTTCCTCTTCTGTAAAATGAGGGGATTGGACTAGATATCATCCCAGCTCTACATTTATAATCCTATGATGTTGTTTTTGAAGACCAGTCTAGTTTGATTTGACTAGGGAGTTGGCTGCCAAAGACTTGTGGCCAATTAACTTCCTCTCACATAGTGCTAGGGAACTCCCTAATGAGAGAACCCTTTTCATTGTTGGGCAGCTTTAGTTCCTAGGAATTTTTTTCTTCTTGTGACCCGAAGTTTTCCATATTATAATATTCATCCTAATTTTCTCTCCTGGGCCCAAAGAGAAAATAAATCTAAATAAAAGTATTGAGAATGTTAATCATTAAAAGGTAAAATTGTTGATTATTTAATAACATTAATCAATTGACTCAAAAGCTCAGGCTACAAGTAGGTAAAGAAATAAGAAATAAGAAAATTGGAAACCAAGAAGATTATAGAAATAATAACCAAAAATAAAAGTTTGGTCTTTGAAAAAACTAACAAAATTAATAGCCAACCTGATTTAAAAGAGGGCATGAAATCATATCAACAAGATAGTGGGTGAACAATGTGAGATCACAACAAATAAGAAGAACTACTTTGCATAGTTATATGCTAACAAAACTGAGGCACACAAAAAAGAATACCTTCAATAATATCAAATACCCAACAGAAGACCAAATATAGATCTAATATAATCCAATTTCAGAAAAGTAAACAGAACTAGCTATAAAGAATTACCAAAGGGAAAAAATCCTTGTCCTGATGGATTAACAGGAGCATTCTACTAAACTTTTTTTTTGCAGGGCAATGAGGGTTAAGTGACTTTCCCAGGGTCACATAGCTAGTAAGTGTCAAGTGTCTGAATCCAAATTTGAACTCAGGTCCTCCTGACTCCAGGGCCAGTGCTCTATCCACTGAACCACCTAGCTGCCCCTCTACTAAACTTTTAAAGAATAATTAATACCATAACTACATAAATTATTCTCAAAAACTTAGAAATTTCTTTACTGGACTCCATTTATGAGACAAACATAGTCCTAATATTTAATATGGGAAAGAAAAATACAGAAGAGAAAAATAGACCAATATCATTAATGAACATTGATTCAAAAATCTTAAATAAAATTCCATCAGATTAGGAGATCCTCTAAGAAATCACTCATTATGACCAAGGAGAAAAGAATAGTTCATTAGAAAAACAATAAAAATAATCAATTTAAAACCAAAAATATCTAAAACCACATGATCATTTCAATAGATACAGAAAACACCTTTGACAAAAATACAATACTAATTTATTTATTTTGGGGGGCAGGGCAATGAGGGTTAAGTGGCTTGCCCAGGGTCACACAGCTAGTGTCAAGTGTCTGAGGTCAGATTTGAACTCAGGTCCTCCTGAATCCAGGGCAGGTGCTTTATCCACTGTGGCACCTAGCTGCCCCCTAATTTATGCTAAAAATAAAAAATGGAAAATATAGGCATAGAGGGACCTTTTAAATATCAATAGTAAAAGTTAACATCATATACAATGGAGATATACTAGAAGTGTTCCCAATAAAGATAGGAATAAAGCAAGGATGCCCACTCTTTCTGCTATTATTGGATAAAATTCTGGAAATGCAAGCAATAGCAATAAGGCAAGAGAAATAAATTAAAGGCTTGAAAAAAAAGAAGAGATAAAATAATTACTAACTGTACCCTATTTCAAATCCTTACTATCTCTCACCCAGTTTATTACAATATGCTTCAAAATATTCTGTCTGAATAAATTAATGGATGAATGAATGAATGACATGAGAGTTTATTAGAAAATCCTAAGGAATCAGCAATGATACTAAATGAGTTTCAGTAAAAGTTTGGATTACAAAATAAACATACAAAACTAGAAACATTTAAAATAACAATGAAATACATTAACTATTTGGGGATCAGTTTACCAAAGCACACATTCATATACCTAGACCTAGACCTATACTTATACCTATACCTATGCCTATGCCTATGTCTATACAAATATCTACAAAGATGCACATACACACATATAAACCTGTACACATACACATACACATATATAATTTTAAAACGTTCCCCAGAGGGCAGCTAGGTGGCACAGTGGATAAAGCACTGGCCCCAGATTCAGGAGGACCTATGTCAAATCCGGCCTCAGACAACTGACACTTACTAGCTGTGTGACCCTGGGCAAGCCACTTAACCCTCATTGCCCTGCAAAAACAAAACAAAACAAAACAAAAAATTCCCCAATACATTAATGATCAAAGGTCAAAGGATATGTCATTTCTACCTCCATATATCTCCTATAGCTATCCCCTTCTCTACTCACTAGGTTATCATCCTAGTTCAAGATCTTATTATCTCTTACCTGGTCTATTGCAATAATATCTAAATTATTTGTATTGCCTGAATAAATGAAGATGGATGAACAAAATTATTAAGTGCTTACTATGGCAAATGGAGGCACTGCTATTCCTAAGGCTTTAAGGCACAAGGTCCTGGGCTATCTTCATTGGGGTCTAAGTTAAAGAGGCAGTCAAGAAAGTGATGGTGGTGGTGGTAGTTGTTGGTAGTGGTGGTAGTTTGACTTCCGTGGCACATGATACCTCCTGTCTTTTCCTGAAAGTACCTGATAACTTCCCCTAAGCTGGATTTCCTTCTCAGTAGGTGGAAGGAAGTTGGTAAGGTTGGTAGTGTTTGCTTCCTTGAGTGATGACTATGGGGTCTGGGCTATATAAAATACCAGTAATGGAGAGGTAAGTGTATTGTTATACCTGGGGCTATTGGGCTTACCCTGTGGCAAAAATCACAAGACTTTTCCCTCTTTAATCCATCTTGGCACAGTTACCAAAGAGATTTTCCTAAAATGGCAGTCTGATAATTTCACTTCCCTCCCCCAGTAAATTATAATAGTTCACTATTGCTTCCAGGATCAAATATAAGCTTTTCTATTTGCTTTTTAAAGTTCTTTATAATCTGGCTTAATTTTCTTTTTTTTTCAATTTTATTACACATTAATCCCTCCCTGAAATTGATATTGTCACCAATCTACCTTTCTTGCTGTTCCACACACAAGACACTATCTTCCAGTCTTACATTTTGGGGCTGGCTGTCATCTATATATGGTATACACTTCTTCCTTACCAAGTCAATGAGAATTATTGTAAGCACTACGTGGCAGATACTAAGAACTAAGATAAAAAGAAATGGGGAAATGTGGTTCCTCCTCTAAAGGAGCCCACATTCTAATGGGGCAAGCCATATGCAAATAACTATGTACAAGCAGGTTGTATACAGGGTTAAGAGAAAGTAATCTCAGAAAGACAGTAGCAGTTGGGAGTAGGGCAGGAGGGAGGACCAAAAAAGGTCTCCTATAGAAGATGAGTTGAGCTGAGGAAGCCCAGGAAACAAGTAGGTAGAGGATAGGAGGGAGAGCATTCCAGGCAGTGAAAATATAAAAAGTGAGAAAATGGAGTGCCATATACAAGGAATGGCAATAAGACTAGTGTGGTTGAATTCTAAAATATGTAGAGGGGAGTAAAGTATAAAAAAATAAGATAGGAAGTCAGTGACCAGATTGTGAAGGGACTTTAAATGCCAAACTGAATGATTTATAAGGAGTGCACTTGTCTGCTGCATGAATGATAATGTAGAGAGGGAGTAGATGGTATTAATGGATCTTTCAAGACAACTAGATCAGTTATTGCAGTAAACAAGTAGCTGAAAACAAGCTGTGTGTTTAAAACCCAGAAGTTCAGGTTGGTGATGGGTAAGTGGAATGAGTCAAAAAGGAAGAAAAAGCAGACCTGCAAAGTTTAAAATTGGGCAAGAATCCAAGCAACTGCATATATCCTGGAGCTCTAGAAGATTTGTGCTCACACTTAAGGTATATATATATATATATATATATATATATATATATATATATATATATATATATATATATATATATATATATACACACATATATATATACATATATATATACATATATATATACATATATATATACATATATATATATATATATATATATTCTCATTTGACTCATTCCATTCAAAGTCTTTTTGATTCCAACAACAAAGTACTAAGTCTAGCTGCCTTGATTCTCTGAATGAGCTTCAGTTGTGGATAGCTCCTTACCATTTCTAACCTCCACCGCCAACTTCCCATGAGAAAGAGATGAATTCACTCACTGACAAGCATTCTCCTTTAAGACCCATGAGCACATTGAGTCAATGCCATCTGAAAAGCCAATAGTTGGAAAATTCAGGGCACGTTATCTTTGCTTGGATATCATGTTGATGAGTCATTCTAAGACTCTCTCTCTCTCTCCTGACATCAATCATGGCCTGTTGACTTCAACAAATAGCCAAAGAGAAAAGACAAAAGTCTTTACACAAATAAGGAACAATATCCTTTTGGTTAATGTGACTTCAGGCAAATTACTCACCATTTATTCTTCTCTATGTAAAGCAAGAGAACCATCAGTTTCTTGTGGGAATTGTTTAGTTCTAAATCAATATAATGCTTCCTTTTGGGGGACTCCAAATGCACAGATGGAAATGGTTGAAAAGCAATGGCAAAGTAAAAGGCAAGAGAGCAAGAGCATCATGGTCTAATAATGGGAACAGCTAAGATAATAGAGACATCATACAGCTAAAAGTTACTATTCTGGCTTCTGAGCAAGAACCCTTCAAGAGAAAAGCATAAGAGGTAAACTTATAGACACTTATTTTATAAGTAAAAGTGTTTTATCAAATCATGTATCTTTTATAATTATGACTAGGCAGAGAATTTTTAACGTCTTGATGAGTAGTCAAAAGACAGGAGCAAACAATTCTCAATAGAAGAATTTCAAACTATTAACAACCATAAGAAAAAATGCTCCAAATCTCTAATAATAAGAGAAATGCAAGTCAAAAATCAATCAATCAATAAACATTTGTTAAGTTTCTACCAATGAGCTAAGCTTTAGGGAGACATAAAGAGGCAAAAGATAGTCCCTGCCCTCAAGAAGCGCACAGTCTAAAGGGGGAGAAAACAACCCTACTGTTTTACTTAACACCCTGAAAATTGACAAAGATAAGAAAATATGATTTAACAGTATTAGAAGGATTGTGGAAAGATGGGAATAATAATACATTGGTGGAGTATCTACAAATTGGTTAAACTATTCTGTTAAACAATTTTGAATTATGCAAAGAAAATTAATAAACTATCCATAGCCTTTGACTCTTTGAGGATTTTGCTAGGCAGATACTCAAGGGAAACAATGATGAAAAGAAAGGTTAGTATATTCCAATATATTTTGTTGTAGAAAAGAACTGGAAATAAAGTAAATGAACATTGATTGGAGAATAATTAAATAAATGTTGGTACATTAATGCAATGGAATAGTATTATGATACAAGCAACAATGAATCTGAAGATTACAGAGGAGCATGAGAAGACATATGAACTGATGAATTGTGAAATCAGAAGAGATAAACAATATATACAGTAAGTTGTTGTTCAGTATTTCAGTTGCATGTGACTCTTCAGGACCCCATTTGGGGTTTTCTTGGCAAGATACTGGAGTGGTTTACCATTTCCTTCTCCAATTCATTTCATAGATGAGAAAACTGAGGCAAATAGGGTTAAGTGACTTGCCAAGGGTCACACAGCTAGTAAGTGTCTGAGGTGAGATTTAACCTCAGGTCTTTCTGACTTCAGGTCCAGCATTCTACCCACTGTGCCATCTAGCTACCCAATACAATTAGTACAATGCTATAAATGGAAAGAACATAATTGAAACTAACTACCAAAAAAAAAGAAGAAACTAAGTACCATGAAATTATAATTATAATTTTGGACTAAAGAAGAGATTTGAGAATATATTCATCTCTTTTTAATGTAGAGGTGAAAAACTGTATGATGACAGACTGGATTGATGTGTTAATTATATTCATTTTTTTCTTTTTGATTCTTCATTATAATGAATGGCTCAATGGGTAGAAGGTGGAATAAGGGCATTTGGAAATAAAAGTGATATAAAAACAAAAGATATCAATAGATTTTTAAATGGTGTCCATGTTAAATTATTTCCACAAATGCAAGAAAAGCAGCTATATTTGAAGCCAAACGCATAGACTCCTCACATAAAATTATCTCCACAATTCACTTATTTTTCTGCTCCTGAAATGCCCATTCTTTACCTTTATCCAAATTATTAAGAACCAACTTATATCCTACTTCTAACATGTAAAGAGCCTTGCCCACCTCCTCTAGCCCACATTGGCTTCTCCCTTTTCTGGATTCCCAGAACACTTATAATCAGTAGTGACAGGTTTAGTATTTAACTATTCAATAATTGCTTCAGGGCCCATCTCCAGTCTTCCTGATCTATATCTTGCCACTGAACCCAGATGGCTCTGGAGGAGAAAGTCTGGTAACTTTGCATTTTAATCCCTCCCTCACTTAAATCCAATTCACTTGCAAGTCATGACATCACCTTCCTGATGTCATGCATAGTCCTCTTGGAGAACAAAGAACAAATAATGATCTGTGAGTAGTAGTAGCTGCCCCATTGTGGATGCAACTGGCCAGTTCCAGTTGAGCAACACAGCTCCTTCCTTCTTTCCTTTCTTCCTTCTTTCCTTTCCTCCTTCTTTCCTTCCTTTCTTCCTTTCTTTCTTCCCTCCTTCATTCCTCCTTTCCTCCCTCCTTCCTTCCCTCCTTCATTCTCTGTTCTCTCCCTCCCTCCTCTCCCTCTGTCCACACAGGAAATCATATGCTTACCTGCAGGTGCTCCCAAAGGAACATAAATTTTGATTACTGAAATCTCTCAAGATATCTTTTGGTTTAAGGGCTAAATTTATTTTTTAAGGACCATGTCTTACACCCAAATCACTCTAGCTGTCATTGATTGGCCAACAGTAGGTCTCAGCCCAAACCTCACTTGGTCATTGTTTGGGTTCTGATTTCTTAGAGTGAGTGTAAATAGCAATTTTTCCTGGTTTTTCCAGAAACCCTGAGGGTCTTCCCCTCCCAGACTGATTTTGGGTTTGCTTTTGTTTTTGTTTTTTTGACCAGGTAAAAGAGACCATTCTTTACCTTATTTTTTACCTAGCCTTAATCACTGAATGGGTGTTGCCTCAAACTGAGAACCAAGAAAGACCTTAGTTTAAAAAGTCCAATGTCTCCCACTGCATCCAGAGCCATCTCCAGTTGTCCTGATCTATATCTTGCCACTGGACCCATATGGCTCAGGAGAAGAGAGTGAAGTTGGTGACTTTGCACAGCCCTCAATCCAATTAAATCCAATTCACTTGCAAGTCATGACATCACCTTCCTGATGTCATGATCCTCTTGGAGAACAAAGGACAAACAACAATTGCTTCACATACATTAACTTTAGCTCCCTAGTTACATTATGATTTCCTTCAGGAAGGGATCATAGCTTCTTTGGCAGCATATGTTAGTAGAAGAAAGAACTAAGTTAGGAATCAGTGGACCTAGGTTTGAATTTCAGTTCTTCCATTTACTCAATATGTCCCTTAAACAAGTAAAATAGAAATACCAATCCTGGCACACCTTTACTTATAAGGCCTCTTGTGAAAGGCAAATAAGATAATGTATGTAAAAGGCTCTATAATAATAAAACACTATGGGTATAAGTAGTCATAAGGGATTTTGGGTTTTTTGGTTTTTTGTTTGTTTTGTGGGGCAGTGAGGGTTAAGTGACTTGCCCAGGCTCACACAGCTAGTAAGTGTCAAGTGTCTGAGGCTGGATTTGAACTCAGGTCCTCCTGAATCCAGGGCCAGTGCTTTACCCACTATACCACCTACCGGCCCCATCATAAGTGATTTTACACTACTTTTGAAAGGTGCTCAGTTTCACTAGCATCAGCATCATATCATTATTGCTATATTATATTCCTTCTCTTTCCTTTGTAGCACCCAGACCAGGACTTATAGTGTGACCTTAATAATCACCTAATGATGCTTATGACCAGTCAATAGACTATAGGACACAAGGCTGGATCAAAAGTAATCAATCTAACAATCTAGCCAACAAAAACAAAGGGAATAAAAAATTCATATGCCACAATTTATATGTCTTTAAAATAGAAATGCTCACAAAAGACATAAACTACTGCACAGATAATTGCAATGTAGGTCTTGACTTCTAGAAGATAAAGTAGAAAAATTCTGTGAAATGCTTGACAAGATCCACCAAAGTAAGTAAATATGCTTCTTGGGAATTTTATGATTTTTTAAAAATTTTTTCTTAACAACAAACATATATTTTATTTTCCAGTTACATGTAAGGGTAGTTTTCAACATCCATTTTCATAAGATTTAAAGTTACGAATTTTTCTCCCTCCCTCCCTTCCTTTCCTCCCCCCTCCACAAGATTGCAACCAGGTTATATATGTACAATCCACAAATGTTCTTTTTATCAGTTCTTTCTATAGGGGTACATAGTAAGCTTCCTCATTAGTTCCTTGGGATTGTCTTGGATCATTGCACTGCTGAGAGTAGTTAAGTTATTCACAATTGCTCACTGAACAATACTGCTGTCACTGCATAATGTCCTCCCAACTCTGCTCACTTCACTATACATCAATGTTCATTAGTCTTTCCAGGTTTTTCAGGGATCATCCTGTTTGTCATTTCCTGTAGCACAAGACCATTCCACTACAATCATATAGCACAGCTTTTTCCATCATTCCTCAATTGATGGACATTCCCTTGATTCTCAATTCTTAACCTCCACCAAGAGTTGCTATAAATATTTTTTGTACAATTTTTCCCCCTTTTCTCTTTTTCATGATTACTATTGTTAACTGTTTCCCTTCTATCCTATTCCCTTTCCCATGATATTTATTGTATTATCCATCTTCTTTCATCCTATTACTCTTCCAAAGGGATTTGCTTCTGTCTGTCCCCTCCCCCACTCTGCCCTTCCTTCTTTTGCCCTTCTCTCTTTATCCCCTTCCCCTCTTATTTTCCTGCAGGGTTAGAGAGATTACTCCACCCAATTGAGTATGTACATCATTTCCTCCTTGAGCCAATTCTAATGAGATTGAGGTCTTTGAGCCAGTTCTGATTAGTGTTAGGATCATTTACTGCCCAGATTAAACAGATTATTCCACCCAGTTAGCTGTGTCTGTTAGTCCCTCCTTGAGGCAGTTCTGATGAGTCTTTGAGCTTTTTCTGATGACTGTAAAATTCATTTACTGCCCTGCTCCTCTCCCATCTCTTCCCCCACTCCATAAGCCTTTTCCTGTTTCTTTCATGTAGGATTTCACCTCTGCCCTTCCCCCTCCCCCAGTGAATTCTCTTCACCCCTCGATTTAACCCTAAAGATGTCATCACCTAGCTAAGTGACACAGTGGACAAAGCATCACCCCTGGACCCAGGGAGATGCCAGCCAAAACCCGGTCTCAGACACAAGACAGTCGCCCACTGTACGACCCCAGGTATGTCCCCCAGCTCCAATTTTTTGTGGTTCTCTAGGGTCTTGTATTTGAAAGTCAAATTTGCCATTCAGTTCAGGTCTTTTCATTACAAATATCTGAAAGTCTTCTTTTTCATTAAAGTCCCATTTTTTCCGCTGAAAGATTATGCTGAGTTTTGCTAGATACGTGATTCTTGGTTGTAATCCCATTTCTTTTGCCCTTTGGAATATCATATTCCATGCCCTCCAGTCCTTTAATGTAGATCTTGTGCTATCCTGACTGGGGCTCCACAATACTTGAATTAGTTATTTTTGGCAGCTTGCAATATTTTCTCCTTGACCTGATAGCTCTGGAATTTGACTATAATATTCCTAGGAGTTTTCCTTTTGGGATCTCTTTCTGGAGGTGATCGGTGGATTCTTTCAGTTTCTATTTTAGCTTCTTCTTGTAGAATTTCAGGGCAATTTTCCCTGAGAATATCTTGGAAGATGGTGTCTAAGCTCTTTCCTTGATCATGGTTTTCAGGTAGACCAATAATTTTCAAATTATCTCTCCTGGACCTATTTTCCAGGTCAGCAGTTTTTCCCAAAAGATATTTCACATCACCCTCTATTTTTTTATTCATTTGGATTTGCTTTATTGTGTCTTGGTTTCTCATAAAGTCACTGACTTCCATGTTCAATCCTAATTCTTAGGCAATTATTTTCATCAGAGAGCTTTTGTACCTTCTTTTCCATTTGGCCAATTTGACTTTTCAAGCTGTTGACTTTTATCTCATGTCTTTCCTGCATCCCCCTAATTTCTCTTTCCATTTTTTCCCCTACCTCTCTAACTTTATCTTCAAAGTCCTTCTTGAGTACCTCTATGGCCTGAGACCAATTCATATTTTTCTTGGAAGCTTTAGATATAGGGGCCCTGATGTTGACATCTTCCTCTGATGGTGCCCCTTGGTCTTCCTTGTTACTGAATAAACTTTCTATGGTCCTCCCCTTTCTCTGTCTGCTCATCTTGCCTTTCTTTTACTTGACTTTTAGCTCCTTAAAGTGGGGCACTGTTTCCAGGCTGCAGTATCCCAAGCTTAAGAAGTCCCAGGTGGTATGATTTAAGGAAAATCAGGTTCTTCACTTGCCCGGCCTGTTCTCTGGTCCTTAGATGACCCCAGACCAAATTGCTAATCAACCAGCTTTGTGTGTTGTGGTTGTTAGCTCTGACGAGCCTGTGCCCCTCCCCAACCTGGGCCACTGTTACTTGAACCTACCTCCTGTTTCTCAGCAGGGGTGTAAAATCCAAGTTCTGCCTTAGCCCCAGCATAGACCCCTGTAGTCTCCCCCCTGCCCAGGGCTCAGCCCACTCACCAGACTGTGAACTTAGTTCCAGACAACACTGGCACTTCAGCTGATTCAGAGGCTCTGGGGGTCTCCTCCTCTGGTGAGGACTTCCTGAGACTGGATCTGTGTCAGAGTGACTGTGGGGTTGGGCTCGACTCCTGTATTAGCACAGAAGCTCCCTCCTTCTGACCTTCCAAGCCATTCTTGGTTAGAAGATGATTTTAGTACATTCTTCTGTGAGTTTTGCTACTCCCGGGAATTTTATGATTTTAATGCAAAAAAGGGTACATGCAAAAATGATGTTGGAAATCTGACTTAAAAAGAGGGAACCAAAGACTACTCAGTTAAATTCAACTAATATTTATTAAGCTCTTGCCATGTGCCAAGCATTGGGCTAGGTGTTAAGATAGACACAACGTTTGTGATATAGGGAAAAGACCATTCAACACAGAGTCAGGGAAAGATCATTCCACTTTCAAATATGTAACCTCCATAATCTTTCAAAGATAATTAATTGTAGATTAAAAATCACATTCACCAATTTATATCCTGTACAGGAAATCTTGGATTCAAGAAGACCTAAATTCTAATCCTGTCTTAGACATTTACTAATTGTGTGACCTTGGGCAAATCATATATAACATTTTTTCAGCGTCAGTTCCCTCATACAGAAAATGGGTATAATGATTACAAATACTTCGCAGGTTTTTTATGAGGACCAAATGAAATAATATATGTAAAATGCTTTAAAACTTTTCTGGATCTAATGACTTTAACTCACCAAGGATAGGTAGAGGCATCTTGACTATTTCCTCACCTATATTCTCTTTCAATTACCTATTAATCATTGTGTTCCTATATATATATATATATATATATATATATATATATATATATATATGTTCTCCTTGGCAAAGAGAACTGAAGCAAAATGAGGGTTGAGTGATTCTGCCTTCTCTCCATCATCTACCTTGATCAGTGGTCCTATCCCTTCTTTGATCCTCCAGTTTTCTCAATATAACTTAAAAAGCCCCCCTTGTTCCCACAGAATCACAGGATTTTAAACTTGGAAGGGCACTCAGTGTCCCTTCTGCACATACCTCCCAAAAGAATTCCCACTTTCTATTTCAGTAACAAGTCCTTCCTTGCTGGTAGAATCAAGTCCAGAATAGCAGTTCTGCTCATCCCTTCCTCCATCCTTTTGATTAAATTGTCATTAAGGCAAGCCAAGAATTTATTTGCTGATCTAATTTTGGCAGAGAGAGAACTCTAGCAGATGTCTGGATAATTGAAGTCACCCATTATTACTCTATCATGTTTCCATGCCAAATTTATGATTTGCTCTTTATTGCCCAAACTCCTATTCCATTTCCTCCTTTTGTCCATGCGGTATGAAGTACAATCCCATTATAAAATTGCTGGTTTCTCCCTCCATTGATCTTCACCCAAATGTTCTTTACCATGCTTTCCCTACTCTCTTAGATTTCTTTGCATCTTCATAATATACCATGTGAATTCCATCATCCTCTTATTACTCCTTTTGAATAAGTTATATCCTTCTAGAGCAGGGATTCAGTCAGGATTCCCATGCCAGCAAATCTCAATGATAACACTGTCAATAAATCTAATTATTTGCTTTAGAATGCTACATTCACCTTGACTATTACCCGTAGGTGCATGTACAGAAATCTGAGGCTAACTGTTGCTTTACCACTGACTCCTTTCTTTGATTTTGTTTTGTGAATTACTAGGCATTTCTACCACTAGTCTTCACCCTATGTTGTACCTGTTCTAGGTATCTAACTAAGCTCCAAGCTCTATAAGAAATTTTATTCTAGAGCTCAGAAGAGAAGTTGAGAGTGGACATGCATACCTGGAAGTCATCTATGTAGAGGTGATAGTTGAAGCATGAAAGTGAATGAGGCTAGCAAGAGAGTACTGGGAAAGGAAAAAAAAATAGCCAGTGAAAAAAATCTTAGAGAAGAAAAAAAATCATAGTGAAGTAAAAAAGCACTGAATCTATGGTCAATGTACAAGGATTCTAGTCTTTGCCCTGTCATTCGATGCCTTGTTATCTAATAAAGAGAAAGTTTGGTTAGAGAGGGAGAAGGAGAATCAAAATAGTGTCTCAAAAGCCCATGAAGTAGAGACCATCCAGGAAAGAGAATGAGGCCTGAGTAGAAGGTCACTGGACCTGACAAATTGGAGATCACTCAATTCAAGGAGCATTTTGTAGAAGCATTCATCAGGACTTATAAAGTCCATTTATCTTAACCTTTACTGGAACACAAATACTATCTACAACATCCTTGACAAGGTTCTCTAACATTTGCTCTATGATCTTCAGTATTGGGGTACCCACTACCCCCTAGGATAGCTCAGTCTACTTTTGGACAATTGTTTGGAAGTTTTTTTCTGCATCCAACTGACAACTGCCTCTCTGTACCTACGATCTAACTTACATAATTTAATTTATTTATTTATTAGGGGCAGGGTAATTGCGGTTAAGTGACTTGCCCAGGGTCACACAGCTAGTATGTGTCAAGTGTCTGAGGTTGGATTTGAACTCAGGTCCTCCTGACTCCAGGGCCAGTGCTTTATCTGCTGTGCCACCTAGCTGCCCCCATAATTTATTAAGTACATGTACCAATACTGTACTATACACTAGTCATAGCTTGATCTTAAGGGTCTTACAATCTAACAGGGGATGGGAGCAGATATGTAACAGATAATAATGATAACGAAAGTTTTAATAAGTGCAAAGGATATATATGAAGCAAAGTGTTATGAGAAACTAGAAGATAAAGAGATGAATGTTAAGGAAGGTTTCAAAGCAGGATCTTAGGTGAATCTTAAAAGAAAGTAAAACCTCAGTACATGGCTATGAGTACAAATTCTTTTTCTGTCATCAGTTTGGCTTGTTTTGACTACAAGGTATATCATTTTCAAAATAAGCACAAAAAAGAGATTCCCAAAAGAATGGCAAATGTAGACAGCAGTTTTTCCAGAAAAAAAAATCGAGATGGCACCAGCAACACTCATTTGCTTACTTTCTCATCTATAAAGATCTTAATGAGACTGACCTATACTGTGCACTCATTGAGGGCATTCCCCAGTGAAAACATGAGAATAAAATAGGCTGGCAATCAGCATGTGTTTATTAAGTACTCATTCTGTGCCCAGCATTGTGCTAAGGACTGGGATATAAATAGAAATTGAAAGATGGTACCTGGCCTTAAGGTACCTACATTTTAAAGGAGGAAAACAACAATAAAATTGAGCTGAAAGGGGCAGGGGTAATGGACAAATACCTGAAAAGGCCAGGGGTGGTGGGAGGAATGGACAGATGGGCACAAAGGTCAGTCAGAGTTGTGATACAAGAAGTACAGCATGCAGCCTGGAGAGGAATGAGATATGGCTGACTTGGGGGCCCTTCTCAAATGGAGTTTCAGGGAAGAGCCATTCAGAGGGAGATTCTACAAGGGCAGAAGACACCTCCAAACTGTGAATTCTAGGAATGAAGATAGGCTTCTGAATGAAGGGCTGAAGCTGGGGGAGGCTTCAGGATGATAGAAGAAATCCAGAGTGCATCCTGTAGAGAAATGAGGTTTTCTTTTGCAGGTGACTTTCTACAGGAAGCCTGATTTTTATGGTCACGCACTGGGTTTGTTATTAGAATAGGATCATTTGCAAGGAGGTTTAACCTACCTTTTGGACGCACCATGCTTACTCTTTTTTTGTGTGGAGTAATGAGGGTTAAGTGACTTGCCCAGGGTCACATAGCTAGTAAGTGTCAAGAGTCTGAGGCTGGATTTAAACTCAGGTCCTAGTGAATCCTGGGCCAGTGCTTTATCCACTGTGCTACCTAGCTTCCTCCCACCATGCTTACTCTTGATGGAATAGTAATTTGATGCAAGGAAATGTTCATTTAAGACATCAGGTTAGTACTGTACAATTCTTCACTCCTGGGAAAGTACCAACCCCTTCTGGGCCATACCGGTAAAATCAGGGTTGAGGATTAAGAGTTGGATGGTGTGTGACTTCTTCCAGCTCCAATTCCTGTGATCCCAGGTAGATAATTGTACAAGTGTTATCAACAATCGGCATGGGAGAAAACTGATCTTGAAGGACGGCTGGAGGTTGAAAGGGTTCAGGGACAATTTAAAAGACAATAGGAATTGAGTTGAGCATTAATGTGTGAGTAAAATTTGGATAGATGGAGAAGTGGGGGAAAGGAGGAAACCGAAGGGAATAAGCACCATACTAAGTACTTTACTAATATCTCATTTGATCCTACTACCCTGCAAGGTAGATGCTGTAATTATCTTAATTTTTACATTTGAGGAAACTGAGGCAATCAGAAGGTAAATGAATTGCCCAGGGTCACATAGCTAGTGGGTAACTGAGATCAAATTTGAACTTGGGGGGGGGCAGCTAGGTGGCACAGTGCCACAGCCCTGGATTCAGGAAGACCTGAGTTCAAATATGGCCTCAGACACTTGATACTTACTAGCTATGTGACCCTGGGCAAGTCACTTAACCCCCACTACCCCACACACACAAAAAAAATTGAACTCAGGTCTTCCTAATTCCTACCCAGAGATCTAGCTACTGCATCACCAGCTGCCTCTAAGGAAGCTTGGTATAAGGACCTTCATGAAGGGGAAAAAATGGAATGAGTAAAGATGTGAAGATAAAAATATAAATGACATGTTTCACATCCTGAAGAAACCCAATTTACAAATCATCCCAAAACTGTTTGATGGAGATTGAAAGGGGAAAAAATAGGACAGTAGCTTGTGGAAGCAGCAGGGTTAAATAAATGATTGTTGTGTTTTGTTTTGTTTTTAATGATGGGGGTAACCTATGCATTTTTCACACAGGAAAGAATAATAATATCTAGCAATTAAATTGTGCTTTATGACTTATAAAGTGTTTTGCACTCATTATTTCAATTGGTAAGTCCAATTAATTACCCTTGTTTTTCTTTCAGTTCAGACATATAGTCCCAGAGCTTAACACAATGCCTTGCATATGGTAAGTGATTAATACATTCTGGTTGACTTAGTGACTCAACATCCCCAGTTTACAAATGAGAAAGCTGGTCGTTAGAAAGATTAAGTGACTTGCCCAAGGTCACAAGTCAAGTCTCCCTGACTTCAAGACAATGCTATCTACCATAACACACTAACTGAGATGATGGAGAGATCACAGAAGAGTCGAAAGAGAATGCTACCAAGAGCAGTGATGGAGTGATTAACCTTGATAAGAAAAAAAATAGCTCATCCTTTCAGAAAGAAGTGAAAAAGAAGAGAATGGTGTGAATGTGAATAATATAATGTATCACCCTATTTTACAGATTAGGAAACTGAGGCTCACATAGCTACTAAGTAGCACATCTAAGACCTTAATCTGGGCCTTCTGACTCCAACCCCAATAATCTTTCCATTATTGCATGCTGTAATAATTTGAGATTGGGAGTGGGGGAAGGTAGCAAATGAGGAATTTCCTGCTGCATGATCTCAATTTTCTTAGTAAAGTCAGAGGTGAGGTCACTTTCTAAGAGAGAAAGAGAGGGAGGGAGGGAGAGAAGGGGTGAGACTAGAAGCTTGAGGATAATGAAGAAGGTCGGTAACAGCTGCTGTACCAGTTAGGCAATCAACAAAAGCCAAATAAAAAGACTGCCAAGCAGCTGCGAAGACCTAGTAGAACTAAGACAATATGCATTTGTAATGGATCAGGGCTGCAAAAGTTAGGTCATTTTCTTCAGGCTACTCTATAGCCTTAGAATGAGAATGGTAATGGTGAATGATGAGGTTGATGCTGTTTGGAGAATGAGCAAAGTGGCAGGTATTAACAGGGGTTAGAGAAGACAAGAATGAAATGGCCCATGTGATATCCTTGTTGGAAGGGGAGTCAAGTGTAGACAGAAGGAATCAAATGGTCCGAATGAATTAGGAAAGGTTAAGTGAAGGGAGAATCTGGTGGAGGCAAAGAGCCAAATCAAAGGGCATGAGAGAATGGGAGGCATTATGGGGCCAAAGGTTTTCTGGGGATGGCTTTCAAGGTGTGACCGTCCTTGAGGTTGGCTGAAGTGGAAGGAATATAAAGAGGAGGATGAGGGAGGGATGCACAAGGTTGAAGTGCCATATCAGGAATGTTAAAATTTTCCTTTGACACAAAGATGAAGGAAAGTCAATGCACTGGTTGATAGAATGAAGATTCAAAAAGATGTCAACAGAATTGGCTGCCAAAATTAATAGGACAACGGGATCCATGTATCTGGAATCCATGTAAACTCAAAACATAGGACTTTTTAGCTAAAAAAGACTTTAGAAATTTTCTTATCCAACCTTTTCATTGGAACTGAGGCAGAGGCAGTCAATCAAACAGCATTTAATAAGTGCCTACTATGTGCCAGGCATCATACTAGGTGCTGGGGATACAAAAAAGGCAAAAACACTGTCCTTGCCCCCAAGGATCTCAAATTCCAATGGAAGAGACAACATGGAAACTATTACATACACACATATATAAGACACATACCTATGCACCGTGGTGCCACCTAACCACCCCCTGCTGATCTTTATAGGAAGATAAGAATTCAGAGAAGTGGAAGGGAGAAGGGAGTACTTTCCAGGCAGGGTGAATGTCTTATGTAAATGCATGGAGGTGGAAGATGCAATACTTAGATGTAATACTAAGTCCTATTTGGTTATTGCTTGAATGAAGGTGAATGAAAGAAAGTTGAGGCTGGAGAAGTAGGTTAGAGGAGGATCTGTGGAAAAACAAGCTCACTTATGTATTATTGGTGAAGCTGTGATTTAGTCTAGTTATTCTGGAAAGCAATTTGGATCTATGCTCCCCAAAATGACTAAACTACATATACCTTTGATTCAACTATATTACGACTAGGCCTATACCCCCCCCAAATTTTTTTGGGTGGGGCAATGAGGGTTAAGTGACTTGCCCAGGGTCACACAGCTAGTAAGTGTCAAGTGTCTGAGGTCAGATTTGAACTCAGGTCCTCCTGAATCCAGGGCCAGTGCTCTATCTACTGCGCCACCTAGCTGCCCCTTGATAAATGTTTATTGAATTGAATATTGAATTGAACTGATGCAGAGGGAAGTGACAAGAACCAGAACAATTTACACAATGACATTATGGAGAAAAACAACTCTGAAAGACTTTAGAACTGTGATTAGTGCTAAGATAGAACGTAAGTCCAAAGGAATCCCATGACCCACTTCTTGCCAGAGAGCTGACAGACTTAGAATACAGAAGGTGACATGCATTTTTGGACACGGCCAATGACATCCAAATGTGGGAATTTACTTTTCTTGGCTGTTTCACTGATGCTCCTCTCTATTGTCTCCTGAGTGATTCTCAATTTGAATTTCTCCTGGGCCATAATATTCCATGAGTCACAGGCATACAACCACACTAATGGGATATTGGCATATTAAAATGGCCTTCATTTCAAGAAGAGGTTTAGGGGCCATTGAATGAGCTGTACCTTTACCTGAAGGTAATTCAGGCTGCTCTCCTCTTATTTTTTCTGGGACTAGTTTGTTGTATACAAGCAATGTCTTTCCAAGATATGTGTGTATAGTTTACATGTGTATATGTTATGAATATGTATGCACTGCGTATATGTATATACATAGGTTCAATAAACATGTGTATATACACATCTACATCTACACATGTGCATTCATCCATTATCTGAGTACATGTATATGTGTGTATTTGCATATGGATAATACATGTATGTATATATGTGTGTATATGTATAGGTATGCAGCTAAGTGGCACAGTGAATAGAATGCTGGGCCTGAAGTCAGGAAGACTCATCTTCCTGAGTTCAAATCTGACCCCAGACACTTACAGGCTGTGTGACCCTGGGCAAGTCACTTAACCTTGTTTGCCTCAGTTCCTCATCTGTAAAATGAGCTGGAGAAGGAAATGGCAAAGTGCTCCAATATCTCTATCAAGAAAACTCCAAAAGGGGTCATGAAGAATTAGACATGACAAATGACTGAACAACACACACATACACATATGTGTCATGTGTGTACATATATACATAGATACATATGGTGGATGAGGTCCAAAAGTTCCATCAATTCTATGGAATTCAATAGAGTTCCATCTAATTGCATGTCATACTCTGGGCAAAAAGTATCTTTTTTTTTTCCCTGTGGATGCTTAGGCTGATTCCTTTGACTGATTACAGATATCATCCAGGAAGCTCTGGATTCCAGGGCTTGATGTAACCAATGTCACCCGTGAACCAGGATCATCTGTAAGACACCACCTTTTCTGTGTCACAGACATTTTTGGAAAGCTAGTGAGAAATCTGTGGACCCTTTCTCAGAATATTGGCTAGGTGGTACAGTGGATAGAGCACTGGCCCTGGATTCAGGAGGACCTGAGTTCAAATCCAGCTTCAGACACTTGACATTTACTAGCTGTGTGACCCTGGGCAAGTCACTTAACCCTCATTGCCCCACAAAAAAAAATAATATTGTTGTCAATCATAATGAAGGAAGTAAGGGATTAGTGAAAATAAAGTTTTAATTTTTCAGCCCAAGTTCATTGACCCCATAAAATCTATCTGTGGACCCTTTCTGTAAATCTCAGGTTAAAAATTCTACTGAGTCCCTATTGAACATGGATACTGTGTTGGTTCTTTTTCATGTCAGTGACAAACATCTTTGGCAAATATACATCTCTTTGTTTTCTACTTCATTTGATATTAGTTATTAAAAGGTTGTTGAAAATAGTAATTTTGGCGGCAGCTAGGTGGCTCAGTGGATAGAGCACTGGCCCTGGATTCAAGAGGACCTGAGTTCAAATCCGGCCTCAGACACTTAACACTTACTAGCTGTGTGACCCTGGGCAAGTCACTTAACCCCAATTGCCTCACCAAGAAAGAAAGAAAGAGAGAGAGAGAGAGAGAGGGAGGGAGGGAGGGAAGGAGGGAGGGAAGAAGGAAGGAAGGAAGGAAGGAAGGAAGGAAGGAAGGAAGGAAGGAAGGAAGGAAGGAAGGAAGGAAGGAAGGAAGGAAGGAAGGAAGGAAGGAAGGAAGGAAGGAAGGAAGGAAGGAAGGAAGAAAATAGTAATTTTCATTGGTTGCTGGGTTGTTGTTGTTGTTGGGTTTTTTGGGTTTTTTGTTTGTTTGTTTGAGGAATCTTGCCTTATTTTCTTGGGTATATGTGAAATAAAAATAACCATGTTGGAAGAGAACCTTCAAGGTGTTGTTTTTCTCAACTAAATGAGAAAATTCCTTAAAAAATAATTAACAAGCAAAATGTGGACTCTTAGCATTGATATATCTTTCAGCCAATTATGTGATAATAAATATGTTATCTACTGTACAATATTACTTGAGAAAGCTTACCTACTTCTTTCAGATACCCTCCTTAAGGATGCCATCAACATATGTTTATATTATTCATATATCAAATTTTGTAGTCATCAGAAAGTAGCTGTGTGGAGCAATATTAATAAGATCTAAGATTTTTCCTACACTATAGTTTTATTTGAACTCGAACCTCTGAGAAAGCAGTTTTAATCAAATATTAGCATCAGAAGCCAAATTTCAAGAGGTTGAGAAGTAGGTAGTAAGGAGAGAGACATAATAAGTATAGATAATATCCTTCTAGAAGTCTAACAGTAAGTGGGAGGACGAGACATAATTTGATAGTTTAAGGGAATAGCAAAGTAAAGATTTTCTAAAGATGAGAGATCTGATACCTGAGCAGGTCTTAATGTTATGGAGTTGTTGTTTGTCCTTCATTCTTAAATAGGCACACAATATGAAAATCTGCATAAAATTTTTGGCCGTCCTTTTGTACCAGAAAAGAAATCTGAATTATTAAGGTATTAAAAGATAAAATGTGTTGATATTATACAGTACTATACATATATTTTATGCATTTCTGAGTTGCTAAACTTTTTGTCTGCCGGCCTTTGCATCTCTTCTTCTGCAGCTTCTGCAAAACTCCCCCAAAAAACTTCATTTAATTTCTTATGCTGACCCTCAACATCCAAAGTGTAATGTGGAAAGTCATGATGTGAAAGGGATAACTGTACTTCTTTGTCAGAGACAGAAGGAACGAATGGACAATGATCTGAGGGGTTTTGAGAAATGGTAGAGATGAGGGGTCTTAAAATGAATGGCCCAGATTTACTTAGAAAAAGAGTACACAAGAAGTTATCTGCTGAGAGATCAGAGGGTTATCTTTGGGGATTGAGGAGCGAGGAGAAATTTTGGAAAAGCCAATGCAGAGAGCACATAATTGAGAATCTAGAAGGAAGAAAAAGAACAATTTTTATGCATCAATGAGGATCCAGTCGAGATTAAATAACATGAATATGCAGTTAACCCAGGCGGCACAGCTGCATGACTTCGTCCAGCATTACTGAATGGTTTGGAAGTAAGAGAAAAGTAAACAGATGGTGGGCGTGACCCAAGGTTGTGGATTGGCAGGGCATGAATGATGGAAGGACAAGAGGGCAAGGAACACAAAGGTGGAAGACAGTCCAGAGTTCAAATGGTCATCTCCAGATATGGTCAAGACTATGAAGGGAGAAAAGTGAAGTCAGAGCAGAGGTGATAGACTTGGAAAACAGGGAGAGATTGAATGGCTGTATGTCACAGTAAGGACAAAGACTAGTTTTAGGGGGAGTAAAGCACAGGCAGAGACGAAAAGAGACTATGATCAAAGAAGGGCAATTGTTATGAAGATTTCACAAAGATAAAAATCAATTATTGGTGTTCTTCGGATGGACTTCTGGGGCTACTAACATAATCTGTAATTTTTCCCATTCTTTTTTCTATCTTTGTCTCAACCCCAGTTTAAATGTGTTCTGGGTCTGGTACAACCAGTCTTCCCAATTTTGACTTCTGGAATGACATTTCTACTTTCTCTGTTACATAATGGAGATTAAAGCGTTAAACTCTAAATGTGGTCATGCCTCCATCACTGGTGAAGAAAATAAATCATTATAAGAACATTGACAAATTTGTTCCATTTTATGCCTTTTATTCTCCTGATACTTTCCTCTTAGAATACTCTTGAGCTACCCCAATGTAGTTCAATCTCATGTGGAGCTTTCATAGCATAACAGAATTTCAGAGTTGGAAAGCACCAAACCACAGTTGAGCAAGAATGCTCTTTACAACATACCCTAAGAGAGTTAGTTGCTTGCATGTTTCTGAGAAGGATTGCACTAACACCTGGGCCAGTCCTTTCCACTGCAGGTAGCTATTGTTAGGAAGTGAATTTTGTTTTCTTTTCTTTACTTAGACCAAGCCTCGATTTGCTCTTTGCAACTTCCTTTGTGTTTCCTGCTAAATCTAATCCCAGCTCCCAGCAAAAAGCCTTCGAGTACTAGAAGCTATCCTAGCTTCCATTCAGTCCTCTCCTTTCTAGGGTAAACATTTCCAGTTCCTTTAATAGCTCTTAATATATCATAAGTCTCTTTTTTTAGGGCAATTGGGTTTAAGTGACTTGCCCAGGGTCACAGAACTAGTAAGTGTCTGAGGCCAGATTTGAACTCAGGTCATCCTGACTCCAGGGCTAGTGCTCTACCCACTGCACCACATACCTGCCCCCATATAGCATAAATCTTGAAGCTCTTTACCATCATTGCTATTGCCCTCTAAATGTTTTCCAGGTTACAAATGTCCTACTTAAAATGCAATACTCAGAACTTAAGCAGTACAAATGGAGATCTGACTGGGGTAGAATACAGTCTGATTGTCATCTTTCTAGTCCTGGATACTATGTTTTTTATTAATACAGCCCAAAACCATAATAGATTTTGGAGGGTTGCCATATCATGTCTCATATTAAACTTGAGGTCCACTAAATTCCCCAGATTTTTTTCTGCTTTCTCTCCATGTTTCCCCCCATGTTGTACTTGCAAAATTAATACATTTTTATCCAAATTTAAGACTTTATATTTATCACTATCAAAAGTCATATTTTTAGCTTCCCAACATTCTACTCTATTGACAAATCTTTTTGGATCCCACTATATCATTCAATGTGTTAGCTATCCCTCCTAGCTTTGTGTCATCTGCGAATTTGCCATCTAATGACTTTATCCAACTCATTGATAAAAATGTTAAACAAAAAGATCCTGGCACACTCCACCAGAGTCATCCCTCCAAAGTGATATTAACCTATTAATGACAATTCTTTGGTTTCAGCAATTCAACCAATTCCAAATCCATTTAATCACACCTACATCTTGCTTATACCTCTCCATCTCTCCCACGAAAATAACACAAAAGACTATCAAATATTTTGCTGAAATCTCATCTATTTACTTTTTTTTTTTTGGTGAGTCAGTTGGGGTTAATTGACTTGCCCAGGGTCACACAGCTAGCAAGTGTCAAGTGTCTGAGGTCAGATTTGAACTCAGGTCCTCTTGAATCCAGGGCCAGTGCTCTATCCACTGAGCCACCTTTCTGCCCCTCATCTACTTAGTTTTAATGAGTAAAAGAGGAGCTGGAAGGAGGGAGAGAATTGAGGACTCAACATTTTTTTTAAATGTTAAAAGAAAGTATGACTATTTTTAAAAAATAAAATGTAATCTATAAACTTTACTTCCAGTGCTTTTTAATTGTTTCAGGAGGCAAGAGCACTCAATCTTCCACCAAATAAGTTTATATTCTTACCCAATGTCACCTTTTGTTGCTGTGTTTCTCTTCTTGGAAATAAGGTCAATTGTTTGTCAGCTAATGTGGTCAGTTTTTAAGATCTCTTTGCATCTAGGAAACACCGATCATTCTTATTAAGCACCACCTATGTGTAGGGCATAATCAAGGTCAGTGTTTATGTTTTAAAATTTCCCATTATTCATAACTAGTGGCTCATTTGAATAGGGATAGTGGAAGCTATTGTAATTTTTTAGTGTCTTCATCTCATTTCTACTTTTTTTTCCTAACTTCTTGTTGAACTTGTCCTTAACTCTAACTAGTTGATGAATGCACCCAGAGGTTTAGTCTTGTTATGACACCCACATTAGTAACCAGACATTTCCTGTCCGTTAAGTTAGAGTCAATTTCATTTTTTTAAATGTTTTTCTCTGTTCACCAGATCCAGGATCTTTCCACTCACTTGTGGAAGAAAGAACTCATGATATATGGATGTGAGACTACTAAGTAGTCTATCAGACTCTGTCCTCTTTTGTCTCTCAAACCTGAACCAGATTTTCCAACATATCTTCCCCATTACCCCCCACCCCATGCCCACCTTTGCATCAACATTGTTCAGTATTAAAATACACGTTGACTTGTTTTGAAGTATTTTGTCAAAATCTTCATAGAATTTGTCTACCTCTTCATCATACACCAGATGGTGGTATTTAAACTGCAATTATCGACATGTTGGTCTTTTTTACATGGGTTCATCATAGGCATTATGAGATAAAATGACCAATTTTATTATTGCCTATAGGTACAAGATTAAACCAACTCCACTGATGTCTTGTTTTGCCTCCCTAAAATGAACCTGTGAGCTATTTTTCCATTTAGTTACAAATTCTTTTCTTCCTTCTGGTAGCCATGGCGTAGAGGCATCAAACACACAGCCTCCAAGATGCATAGTGGCCCACAACACCCCGTAACTGGATTCAAAAGTAATTTAGAAATGCTTACCAAAATAAATAAAATTACAGTAGAACACAGATAGTGATAATATGTGCTCTTCTAAGTGCGGCCTATAGGGATCATTATGTATGGTTTAGTAGCTCCAGTTCGGGTTGAGTTTGACGCCAGAGCCATAAAGCACTGAAAGCAGTTCTGTATTTTTGTTTTGTAACTTACCATGGCCAAAGAATTCATCATTTGGTGGGAAAGAGTATCTGTACACTTTGCTCAATTGGACCCTGAACAGCAGTCTCAGTGTATCACTAGGAACCATACTCAAAGTTTTTTCAGCATGCTAAAGCCTGCCAGAACTTACGCTCCAGTAGTATACTATTCTCAGGTCCTTTCAGTCGTGTCCAACTCCTTGTGACCTGATTTGGGTTTTTTTTTGGCAAAGATACTGGAGTGGTTTGCTATTTCCTTCTCTAGCTGGCAAACAAGTTTCAGTGACTTGACCAGGGTCACACAGATAGTAAATGACTGAGGCCAGATTTGAACTCAGGTCCTTCTGACTCCAAGGCAGGTCCTCTATGCTCTGTGCCACCTAGCTGCCCCATCCATTAGCATAGCCTTAAAAAAGTTAGCATCACCTCTACACTCCAATATTGGTAATAATGTCTAGCAGTTACATAGCATTTTACTGTTTGCAGAACACTTTACACATACTTTCTCATTTTTTCCTCACAACAACCCTAAGAGGTAGATGCTATTATTATTCTCATTTTATAGATGAAGACAATCCTGTCTCTGATTCTTATTGTCTAAGCACCCTTGGTCAAGTTAGAACTTTCCTAGGCTTCAGTTTCCCCTTCTGTAAAATGATTGATGGCATCTGAGGTCCCTTCTGGCTCTGTTTCTTTCATGTGATCCAAATTCACCTTGGTAGTAAGTTTCAGACTAGAACTCAGCTCCTCTAACCTCACATCCTATATTCTTTTTACAATATCCCAGCTCTCAGTTCTTTTCTGAAATCCTGTTCAAAGTTTCTTGTTTCACAATGAAAGGAAAGACAATTTTAATAAAGATAGCTGTGATTGTTTATAAAAGAAAACCACTCCTGATATCTTCCAAACACATAGGTTCTTTGCTTTTTTTGTTATGCTACTAGGTTTTGTTAGTAGGAGAATTAATCCAAAAGTACAGTCACAGGGGGCAGCTAGGTGGCGCAGTGGATAAAGGGGGAGGGGGGGGTGATCAGGGGCCCTGGATTCAGGAGTACCTGAGTTCAAATCCGGCTTCAGACACTTGACACTCACTAACCATGTGACCCTGGGTAAGTCACTTAACCCCCATAGCCCCACAAAAAAAAAAAAGTACAAGGTGTCCCCAAAAATCTTGGTGTGGGTTTAAAAGCTATTAAAACTGAAGGCTGCACTAACACTTTTGGAATACCCTGTATTGTACCTCCCATATCTTATCTCATTTGATCTTCACAACAACCCTACAAGATAGATACTACAGGTATTGCTATCCCTCTTTGGCAGATGGGAAAACTAAGGCTCAGAGAGGTTCATGCGGTATGATACAGTGGGGGGGGGGGAAGTATTGGTTTAGAAAGCAGAATTGGATCTGAAACCTGGCTCTGCTACTCACTACCTGTGTGACCTTTGAAAAGCCACTTGTCCATTCTAGGTCCCAGTTTCCTCATGTGTAAAATGAAGGGTGGGACCAGATGATCTCCTAGGGCCTTCTGAGCTCTAAAACTATGATCTTATGACCTATCCAAAGTCATACAGTCACGTGTTAGCATTTGGATTCAAACTCAGGTCATACCTGACACCAAGTCCAGCAATCCTATCAACTGTGCCATACTATAGCTCATAAATAGCAAAATAAAATTCTACGCAAATATACGACTCTAAAGGGACTTACACTTTTAAGTTCTTGTCAATAAACCAGGTTATAGTTGTAGGAGAGGAAATTGATTGGTGGGCTAGGGGTGGAGATAGGGGGTGGGCAGGAAGGCACATGTGAATAAGCAGCAGCTAGCAAGTCATATGAAGGGAAAAGGGAGCGGGCCTGTCTGGCAGGTATGGAGGATTCATAATGGGAAAGAATGAGAAATGAGGGTAGTTACATAAGTTACGGGGGGCAAAGTAGTGAAGGACCTTGAAGCCCAGGCTCAGGAATAGAGCTTTGATGCCCAGCCCAGAGGTTCCAAGAGGCAGTACGGTCTGGTAGATAAAACTCAGAAAAACAGACAGCCTGGCCTGAATTCCTGACTCCTCCACCGATCCCACCAAACACACAGCCAGTGGGCAAGGGTGGAGTGGGGGGAATGGTGTAGGAAATCCCAGATTCCACTCTGTGTTACAGTTTCTCTATCTGTAAAATGGAGATAACACCTCCCACCAGGAAAGGCTTTGTGCACCATGAATGGAAGGGACTACCTGGCCACGAAGTACTCCAACTTCCCTTGGATTATAAAATAGGCCTCTCACCAATCAGCCTTAAACAAAATCCCATCCTTTCTTGGCCTTGGGACAACCCTGCTCTGGCGGGGGAGAATAGACACAAAAGATGGAGACTCAAAATACTTGAGATCCCAGGGATTTTTTGAGAAGCCCTCCTCTTTCTCTTATCTCAAGGGTCTCTCCTTCAAAAGGTGGCAGCCATCTTGGCTCTCCTGGTTGATATCCTGCAGCTGGGCTCCAAGTCCTCTTACCTTCCTCCCGACTAACTCTCCCTGGGTTTCCAGAAAGAGGCTTTTTCTAGCCAGGTCTTCACAGCCACAAAAAAAGAGTTATGATAAGGATACTTCATGAAAATGGTAGGAAAAAAAAACATTTCATGAGTTAAATTGAGTACTGGGACCAAAAGATGGAATATTAAGCAACGTAGATGAGAAAAGTCACTTAAACTCTATACTAATAAATATTTACTTATTTATAGTTGTCTTAATTCACCTTCATTGGGTCTCTTCTTTCTGTTACCCATATGTCATTTGAGTCTAAGCTCCCTAGGTTTACCATGGAAGCATCTCTCAATTATCATTTCTTTGATTCACTTTTTCCCAACCCAAAGTCTCCACTAGGAACTTTAGTGCTGACTTGCAGTACCCAAAATTTCTCTCCAGATCATATTCATACCCAGAGTTTTCCCTAAGAATATCAGAAGTTAGTTCCTATCTCTCTAAAGCTCCCTTGAAAACATTCAAACTAATAAGACATCTGATTGAGGTGAGATTTTACTTAACTCAACAGAAAACACACCAGAGTTCATACCTGAGACCCTCAGTGATTAAAAATACTCTGCTCTACTTTCCAAAGAGCACTAAGCAACTGTCCCTTCTGGTGAGCTCCACCTAACCTCTGGACTTATATAGTCCATATGACTCCTGGTACTAATGAAGAGAGAGGTTCGGGTTACATCTTGTCACATTTGGTTCCTTTTTGCTAATACACTTCCCTCTTTGTGGTCACACAAATGGTGTAGCTTTTATGGGGAGTTCTTTCCAGGTCCCAAGTCAGGGTCACCTAACATGTCCAAAACAGAACTCGTTATCTCTTCCTTCTTCCCAAATTTCCTACTACTGACTGACTTACTGGTGGTACTGAAGGTACCACCAACCTCCCAGCCACCCATATTTTCGACTTCAATGTCATCCTTGGCTTTTCACTGACTCTCATCCTACATATCCAAATCTTGTCTATTTACCCTTACAATATTTCTTGGATAGCACCCCTTCCCTCCCCTTACACATACATCATGCCTTCCCTGTGAGACAACCTTCACCCTACTCTCTATATATTTTGTATGGACATAGTAATTTACATGTTGGCCCCCCCCCCATTAGTCCTCCTAGAGAGAAGAAAAAGATGTTTGCCTTTCTTTTTATCCCCAGTACTTAGCACCTAGTTAACAAGCATTTATTAATCAATTACTATATTCTAGGCATCCTGGAGTCAGGAAGACCTGAATTCAAATCCAGCCTCAGACACTTACTAGCATGTGACCTTGGACAAGTCACTGAACCCTGTTTGCCTCAGTTTCTTCATCTGTAAAATGAGCTGGAGAAGGACATGGCAAACCACTGCAGTATCTTTGCCAAGAAAACCCCAAATGGAGGCACAAAGAGTCAGACACAACTGAAACAACTGAACAACAGCAACAAATGTAACAGGAACTATGGTACAAGTGCTAAGTATAGTAAGCACGTATAAATGCTTATTAAACAACTATCTCCTCTCTTACCCTTAACTCTCTTACTTATATAAAAAGCATTTCTTTTTCTGTGTCTTCAATATGAAATTGACTCCTAGGTTAAAAAAAATCTCTAAAGACTGTAAACTTTAGCTTTAACAACAACAACAACAACAAAAACTCCAAAAAATTCCATATTGCTTTGGAACTATAACTGTTCCATCTGGTGGCATTAGGAGACACATTCTGGTATTCTGATATATGCTAGTGTGCTCAATGATGCCATTCTTATCAGTTAGAAATATAAACAAGGGTTGCAATGGAAAAGATACTAAGCCAGGAGGAAAAAGACCAGAGTTTGAGTCCCATATCTTTCACTAACATGACTTTGAATAAGTCACATGAATCTCTGTTCCACATCTGAAAAACTGGAATAATAATGCTTTTTTCCTTATCTACCCTACAGGGTTGTTGTGGGGAGGGATTAAATAAGACAATGTACACTGTAACCAACTATTAATCCCAAAAGATTTTTTAAAATCCTTCATCCCCTTTAATATTTATTATGTAACTGCCTTCTTTAAATTTATTTAAGCCCTTCATGAGCCTAGGTATATTCTGTGGGTGTCCAATCTTTTGAGAAACAAGTTCATTAAGTCGACAATGCAGGAAGAACTTACTTTCCTCTCACCTAAAATCACCTCCTTTAAAAAGGCTGTTAAGTCCAAATCAAGTGTCTTTCAAATACATTTTCTTTGTCACAAAGTAGATGAGGTTGGGGTATGGAAGGCTAAGTGCAAACCTATCCCCACCATTGAAAAATAATGCACAATGTACATTCCTCTGATGGTGGGCCAGGGGATCCACATGAAAAGTCCCTTGTATTCGGGAATACACAGAAAGCCAGAAGCCAAGTATAGATTGAGTAAGATGGGCAGATAGGCAAGCAGGCTAATGGCATCATAGTGACAAGTTCCAGGAAAGAATCTTCTGATTAATTCTTTTGCTCCATCTCTGTAGAAATATTGCTTCTTTTGAAATTGCACATTCACACTTTATATTCTGTCCTGTTAATGGACCTCTCTCACCCCTGAGAAGAAGACATGATGTGATTCAGGATCGACATTTCCCTGCTTCACTATATATATTGTCCTTCCAGAGGCATATCTTGACAACTTGCATCAGGGACACAGTCCAGCCTCTTCTCCAGGAATCCAGAAGGACCCTGTAGAATACAGAAAGGACTCTATTGAATAATAGATAACAGAGTCCCATAGTCCACTAACCCTCATTTGCAAACACTCACCTGAATGATTGACACTTCATGCCCAAAGCAAAAAACCACCCTGTAAAAAGCCCTTCCAGGAGAAGGTATATCTATTTCTCAAATGCAGTTCACGTTCTAGAAACTGCGATCCAACTCAGAGAATGATGATAAATGAGGACAAACTTACTGTCCTACATGCGAGTGAAAGGCATTCAACACAAGTAAGTAAGATGCCCCTTCCTTTTTGTTTTGGTTAACTGGTGCCAAGAGTTCAGCTCAGTCCAACGGCACCCCAGGAGAAAGGCAAACATTAAAATTAAGATGGTAGAAAAAACATGTGGGCATTCAGGGCAACCTTGACACTCATGTACATGAGTACATCCAGAAAGACATACCAGGGGAAGAAAGAATAGGGGAATGTAAGAACACTGGGATCTGTTGGGTTCCTTTAGGAGCCCAACTACCAATAAATCAGCAAGTTCAATCAGTTGGAGCATCATCATCATCAACAGATCAATAGCAAATCTATACATAGCACTTTAAAGGTCTACAGATTGCCTTACATGTACTATCTCACTTGATCTTCACAATCCAGGGGGACTATGATTATCCCCATTCTAAAGATGAGGCAACTGAGGCAGAGAAGTTGCTTTGCCGAGGGTCGAACAGCTAGTAAGTGCTTGTGATAGGATTTTATCTCAAACCTTAATTCCTAGTCTGGTGCTCTATTCTCCACGCCTCACTGACTCTCGGATATTCTTTATGAAGTTCTACATTCTATTCCCATGCTTTTGGCCAGCCCTAAAATGGATATTCATTATTTAGCCAAGTCCTATAGTCAGGGGAAACAGGAGGGAACCAAAACATCTCTAAACCTTGAGCTGGTTTAATACGGATATCAAAAGGCCAGGGTTGTTGTTAGATAAACAATAGAGACAATCGCCTTTCTCTTGATTTAGGTTGCTTTCTTCATTAGCTCATATACTTGAGAGAAAGAAAGGACTTGGTGTTTAAAAACTGAGGGACCTGAACCTAATAGTTATTTGCCAGTTATTAGGCAAATAACCTTTTCCTTATACGTAGCCTAGTTTTCTGAGATTGAAAATTAGGAAACTTATGAAATATTCACCAGGAGCTTGAGTGAGCTTTCCCATGGAGACCTCATGCCCAGCAACTAAGAAGACCAGTCCAGAAGAAAATACTGAAAGAATTAGCTAGCTGAGAACTTGCTTTCTCTCCTATAGAACTTAACAGCCTGGGGCTGAGGCTCTGCTGCTGGGGAAATCTCTCAACAACCATTTAATAAATGCCTACTGTGTGCCAGACAGTGGTGCTAAGAGAGAAATCTTTGGGAGCCAAAACTTGGAGAGAAAACAAGAATATATAGAGAGTGGGTTGCCTCTAAGGCTTCATAAAACACTGCATTTGCTTACAACTGCTCACCAGCTAGACCTTCTAAGCTTGCAATAGAGACTCATTAGCTTAAGGTAAGTTATTCTGCTGGCTTAGAGTCCATGACTCAAGTACTTCAGGTCTGCATGGGGAGATATAACAATGGAGAGCAAAGGAAATAGCTCTCTTCGGCTGCCTCCTTTTCTCTTTCCATAGATACAATAAATAAGAGGGACTGATAATGGAAACCCACTTCTTGGCAATTAAGAAACATAAGGAGGTCATCCTAAAATTTCTCAGTGATTTTTCTTGGAATGGGATTTAACCTCATACCACCATTAAACCACAAACCTACCAAACTTATCCCCAGAACCAGCAGAAATTCCAAGTTTGGAAGGTAACCTGTTCAAAAGTGTGGAGACAAGAGATGGAAAGTGAAGGGAAAGGATATCAAATAAATCTGGAAAGAGAAATGGAATAAATCTAGGAGGACCTTAAATGTCAGACTGAGAAGTTGGTATTTTATCCTAGAATTAATAGGGAGCCACTGAAAATTTTTGAGTAGAAGAATAAACAGTCAGACCTGTGTTTTAAGAAGATTATTTTAGCATGTCTGAGGTGAATGCTTTGGAGAAGGACAAGACTAGAAACAGGAAAATCAAATAGGATTTACATAGTTAATGGAACTAATGAAACCCACCTGTTTGTATATATTCAATTTCTTTTTTTTTTTTCTTGAAAGTCTTCCATCAAGCAAGAACATCAAAAGAGAACCCTTTCTATAGACTGGCCCTTCCATCCAAAAGTCATTCCTGATCGCAAAGAATAAACCTCTCTGGACCAAAGGTTAGGGGAACTGGGTTTTAATACTGGGTCTGTTCCTATTGTGGACTTGGACAAGACACAGCCTATCTGGCCTCAGTTTCCTCATCCATGAAAGGAGGGTTTTGAACTAGATGGTTTCTGAGACTCCTTTCTGCCTCTGTGATCTATGGTGCTATGATCTCCAAGGTTCCTTCGAACCCTGGAACCAATTCTATTACCTGTGACCAAGCAAGTCAATAACCTAGTAAAAGCCTTAATACCATCAGGCGTGTGGGACTGAGAGCAGCGTTCAGATGGTAGCAAGGAATAAGAATCAAGCTCTATCCTGATTAGTTAATGTCATCATTATTCAACGGTTTGTTTGGTTTTTTTCTTAGCACAAATGACCAAAGTCTTTACTGGGGAAAAAACACAAATATATCCCAGTACAATGAACGAATGAAGTTATCTTCCTCCATTTAAATATTAATTTAATTGCTAATATTAAATTAATATTAATTTAATGCTAATATATTTTTTTAAATCCAGCATTCCTCACTCCTGTTTCCTGGGTTTGGGGTCCACTTGGCTGAAAGAATAAGGAGGAACTGGATCTCTAGGTAGATTGAAGATACTTGTGAAGATATATGTGCTGTTTGTGCCACTTGAAATATGATCCCTTCTGAGCATTCTCACTGAATTAGTGCCATTCAATGTGTGCCCATCACTACCAGGAAAATATAAAAACTGATCAATTGGAAGGTTACCTTGGAAAATCTTTGAGACACTGCAAATTGTTGTTTGGCATTATGGTTTCGCCAGAGAGGCGTGATTTACAACAGGCCTCCATCATGGCTTGGGGTAGATGGGTATAAACATTTTTGCTTAAAATGCTAAGAACAGGGGCAGCTAGGTGGCCCAGTGAATAAAGCCCCAGCCCTGGATTCAGGAGGACCTGAGTTCAAATCCGGCCTCAGATACTTAACACTTATTAGCTGTGTGACCCTGGGCAAGTCACTTAACCCTCATTGCCCCACCCCCAATTTTTTTTTAAAAGCTAAGAACAGTTATGGGGTTGGGGGTGTGGTGGGGAGAAGGGCAGATAGAAGCTGGACTTCATCCAGATGCTATGGACATCATGTATACCTCAACTTATACAAATGAGCATAAATATTATCAGTTCTGAAAGATATCCAAAATAATGAAGGTTAATCCAAAACCCATTCATTTAGTGTTGGTTTTATGCCTGAATTTTTTATGACTTTGTCTGAATGTTCAAGGAATTCATAATCCTTTCCACAAAGTATTGAAACTATACCATGGATTTCTGTCTCAGGAGGCCATGGGAAGCTGACCAGCAACTTACTCCATGCTATGAATGGTCAGCATCACTTCTGAGACTGATGAAAGACAATGTTGTATATAAAGGCATGAACACTGAAATAGGAGATGTAGGTTCTAATTTTGTCTTGGCTTCTAACTAGTGATGTGACCTTGGTTAATTCATTTAGTCTCTCTCAGCCTCAGTTTTCTCTTTGGTAAAGTGAGAAGCTTGCATTCATTCAGTAGTTCTTAACTTTTTTGGTGTCCCAGATCCTTTGGGCAGTCTAATAAAGCCTTTGGACCCTTCCTCAGAATAATATTTTTTAATGCATAAAATGAAATACACAGGATTACAAAGAAAACAAATCCTATTGAAATACAGTTGTCAAAATAATTTTTTTAAAAACTCAATTTTACATACTCCAGTTTAAGAAACCCTGACAGATAATCTGTGCAGTCCTTTCCAACACTAGATTTAGAGGATCCATCCTACGGTCTAAGATTACCACGGAAATGGCTGGGACTAGCCTCTGAATATGGTAAGTCATTGTTTTGTTTTAAAAGATCCTTTCTTGTATTTCCTGATAAGTTTTGGGTTTCATAAGGAAATGAGAGCACACAGAAAAGAAAGCAATGGCCACAAAGGAAATAAACTGAGGAGATAAGCGAAAGTTGAAATTAAGGTTTGTCACTAGGAAACTATAATGAAAATGACCTGTGTATAACTGAGGTTTGACTGGTTGGCCATGCCCTTGGCTACTGGGGAGATGCCTATCTTCTCAGAGGTGAGGCCTAGAATTTTTTTTTTAATTTTGATGCAGATTTGTGATTTCAGGGTAGGGAACTTCCAGTGCAGAAATTCCCTACATACCAGTATGGATCAGCAACTTGTCTATGCTTTAGTCTTGGAGAGTTGCTTGAGGCATGAAGTGTTTAAGTCATTTTCTGGGTATTGCACACCTAGTATATGTCAGACGATGACTTTTAGAGATTATCTAATCCAACCCCTTAATTTTACAAGTGGAGAAACTGAGGCCAAAGTTTACACACAGTCAGTAATGGAGCACAGGTCTGAACCCAGATCCTCTGACCTCCAAACCCTATGCTCTTACTATGCGGCCTCCTCATTGCATTAACTAATAAACTAAAATGTTATTACTTGAGGCATCAGAGTATAAGGATCTCAGAATGCTAGAACTGGAAAGGAGCCTTAGTGATCCTCTAAGTCCAACCCCTAGTTTTATGGGTGAAAAAACTGAGTCCCAGAAATTGGAGGTGATTTGATATAGCAGAAGTGGGATTTGAAACCAGGTTCTCTGACTCCGAAATCCAGTGAACTCATACACATACCCGCTGCCCTTCAAAATGGACACATGCTCAAATTGGGTCTAGAATAAAACAATTCATTAAAGAAGCTAACTTTGAATTAGTGCCAGCAGAAGAACAGTCTGTAACCTCAAAACAATTCTTTCTCTTCTCCCCATGTAATTAATGATCTGACGATGATCATGATGATGGTGGCTAGCATTTATACAGTGCTTGTTTGCAAAATGTTTCACATATGTTAACTCATTTTAACCTAAAAACAACTCTGTGTAAGAGGTGCTACTATTATGCCCATTTTATAGATAAGGAAACTGAGGCTGGGAGCACTACATGAATTGCCCAGGGTCACACAGCTGGGGTCTCACACAGAACCTGTACTTGAGCCTTCCCTCCCTCCACATCCAATATGCCATTACCTGTACCACCTAGCTGCCACATTTCCCTTCACTGACACCTCAACTAGACTGTAAGCTCTTCCAAGGCAAAGATGACATCTTAAAAAAATACTCGGGGCAGCTAGGTGGTGCAGTGGATAAAGCACCAGCCCTGGATTCAGAAGGACCTGAGTTCAAATCTGGTATCAGACACTTGACACTTACTAGCTGTGTGACCCTGGGCAAGTCACTTGACCCCATTGCCCCACCAAAACAAATACTTATCAGTGCTTTGCCTATGACAGACATTCAACAAACATTTGTGAACATGCTTCTTTACCCTGATTCCTTGATATATCAAAAGAGTATTTATGGAAATCCAGTCATTAGACCTTGTAGACAAAGAATAAACACAAACACAATTTATCCCTTCCTCAGGCTCAACAGAAAGATGTAATTTTGCTGTGCTAACCTCCCCTAATGCAGACAGATGTCATCAGTTAAATAAATAAACAAACCATTAGGCTGGAAACAGTCTTAGCATTGGCACAATTCACTGATTGTGGATAGAAATTAAGTAGCTGATGGACATTAGGAACCATGGTCTATGAATTCAGTTCCCTTCATCTCCCTCTCATCCTTCAAAAATACTTAAATGATTTATATTGAAAAGTCTTTTGGGGAGGGGAAGGGAGAGAAGGGACAATAGACCCTACAACAGAATAGATTATACTTCTGAGATTCTAAACCAAGAGACAAAAGTGTTATGAATGGGAGAAGTTTCCCAAAGAACACTATTTCTCCCCCAATGATAGACTTCCCCCATCTCATGACAGAAAAATAAAAACAACCAGATGCCTACTTCCAAACTCTCTCTTCCTCCCATAGGAACTTAGACTCCTACTCTTGGGGCTCTTGGCTCTGATGGGTGAGTTTTCACCTCTGACTTCTTGGTCATCCATAATCCATGCATCAGAGATCATACCCTCTTGCTTCTCCCACACCCTACTTTTTACCAGCTTTGTGTATTGCCTTCCCCTATTAGAATGTAAGCTCTCTTGACCCTGGGCAAGTAATTTAGCCCTCATTGCCCTGCAAAAAAAAAAAAAAAAAAGAAGAAGAACGTAAACTCTCTGGTAGCCCCAGAACTTAGCCCAGTTGCTGGTACATAATAAATAATAGATGCTTTTTCATTCATTCATTCATTCATTCATTCATTCATTCATTCATTCATTCGTTCATTCATTTGTTCATTCATTCAATTACATTGTCTCCCACTTTCCCAAAGTAACAAAATTTTTTCCTAGCTCTGGTTTTTCCTCACTTGTCAGAACCATGTCTTTTGCTTATTTTGTTCCAAAAGCACTTCTCTCGAGCCCTGACATCTGGCCTATTCTATGGCTGTACTTTCAACTCTAACCCCTCATCTTCTTCTGGCAGAAAATTTCTTCAGAAGCCTGCCCCCTCCCATACATCCCTGACCAGTGCTGACCACCTTTTCCTCTCCTGACGCAGGAAGGGAAGGAAAAAGAATTGTTCTTCCTGAGTTGCTCCTGATTTCAGTTCAATTTTTCCAGTTCTTCTTATGAAAAGTACTGCTTCTCTCCAAACATTCCCATTTCATTTCGAATCTTGCCTTAAGAAAAATCTGTTTTCTGGAAAGACATATATGAACTGATGCAAAGTGAAATGAGCAGAACCAGGAGACTATTGTACATAGCAAGAGCAATATTGTACCATGATCAATTTAGTTATTCTCAGCCATGCAATGATCCAAGACAATTGTCATGAGGCCAGAGGACTCTTGATGAAAGATGCTCTTTACCTTTAGAGAAAGAACTGAAGGAGTATGAATATAGGTCAAAGCATATATTTTTTAAACATTATTTTTCCTGGTTTTTTTTTACCTGTGTTTTCTTTCACAAAATGGCTACTATGGAAATATGTTTTACATGACTGCATATGTATAATCTATATCAAATTGCTTGCCTTTTCAAGGAGAGGGAGGTGAAGGAGGGAGGGAGAGGATGTGGAACTCAAAATTTTAAAAAAACAAATGTTTAAAAAATTCTACATGTAATTGGAAAATAATGTTTAATTTTTTAAAAAAAGAAATTAGCATTGGGATTCCTGAATCTTCCAAGGAAAGCAATGACCCAGAACAAACCAACTAATCCCTGGGGTACTTGGCCATTAGTCTAAAACTCTGGGGATTTAGTTCACTACTACCTCCAACCTACAAACAATTTGGGTTACCACTAATATCTGAGACACATGTGCCACCGCTAACTAGCAAAGCCCCCTCATAGAGCTGTAGAATGTCAGCGATAGAGGAGATTCTAAAAATATCTAATCTAACCCCTTTATTTTGCAGGTACAAAACCAAGGATATTAAATGACTCACCCAAGATAATAAAGTCTTAAAACTATAAAAGCAGACTCATAATAGAGTATCATAATTCAAAGGGACTTCAGAGACGATATAATTTCACTCCTATCCAAGGTAAGAAGTCCCTCTATAACATCCTTGAAACACTGATGGAACCAAATATAATAACAAGGATGGAGGGAGGGAGGAAGGAGATGGATGGGGCAGAGAAGTACCACTACATTCTACCTATAAGTAAACTACTAATAGCAATGAACTATGAAACATTTTGTTTTTGTATCCTTAGGGGTAGTGCAGTGCTTAGCAAATATTTCTTAATTTTGTTTTCATTAGGGTCTAAAGAAAAGTGGGGAATGAGTAAATAGCAGGGGTGAGATGGGCCACTGAAGAATTGTCCATGGGGGACATAGTACTAGGTTGTGGGTAGGTTGGCATTGACCTTGATGGCTCAGTCTAAGAGCAAACCTTTTCAGTGGCAACAAAGGCTGAATCCTCATACGTCAGACACACCTAATAAAATACAAAATAATAATAATAGGTAGCATTTAGTGCTTTAGGGTTTGCAAAGTGTTTTCTATATTTTCTCTCATTTAATCTTCACAACAAACATGGGAAGTAGGTGCTATTATGATTCCTAGTTTACAGATAAGGAAAACCAGGTAACTAGAGGTTAAGTATTACTCAAGGCCAGATGGCTAGGAAGTTTCTGAAGCAGAATTTGAACTTGGGTCTTCATGGCTCCAACTTATATATTTTAAATGGAGGATAAAAGGCTCTATCCAAGATCTATTGAATCTACCTTAAAAAACAATATATAGGATCTGTGATTTTATTGAAATAGGAAACTCCCAGTAAAGAAATTCCATCTGCTGACACAGGTCAGTACTTCTATGCAACTCAAGCACTGGAAGGTCAGTTGATTTGTCCAGAGTAACAAAGCCTGTCTATGTCAGAGGTAGAACTAGAATCCCAGGTCTAACTCCTAGACTGGCTGTCGAGTCCGTACACCATGATGCTACTCAGGGATCCTACCCAAGCCAGTAAAATAGAATGAAAGAAAAAGGAATAAAAAGGAAAGGGGAAGGAAGACCCTTTCTAGTACTAAGATAACTTCACTACCACTCATCAAAACTACAAGGCCAGACTTCTCTCCCAAGCCAAATGGAAGCCTCCTTGCTTCTCAGGGATGGTCTCTTCCTTTAGTTCTCTCTGCAGCAGTGGCAATCCTGAACAGACCCCAAAAACTCCTACTAATTAAAGACAAATAATTAAACCCATTGAAATGGGGGATGGTTGGCAGCGTCCCCTTGCATTGTGTGACCACCTTGGCACTGAAATGGTTAGAGACCATATCCCTCCACGTTGCGCTCATCTCATTGTGGTGGAGAGCTCTTGAGGACGTTATTAGCTGGGTGTTCGCCTCGCCGTTTTTCCACATGAGGCAGATGGGTAATTACGAAGCTAATAGTCTGATTGAGAGAAATCAGATGCAGTGGTTTGCCCAATTAGATGATACATTAGCTTCCTTCTTTGTAAGCAGCTAATGTGTGAAGCAAAGTGGTATTTTTGAGGGTCAGAATCCTTAAACAAGTGCCGAGTTGCAGATTATTGTATCTCTTTTTTTTTTTCTAATGGAGGAAAAGTGCTAAGTCTTCATTACTAAAAGCATAGAAAATGCAAATCAGGCTCTGAAACAAAAGAGAGAAGGGACAGGCGAGAATATTTGGTGTCCGATGTGTCAACCTACAACATCAATTACATTGAAATGCAATGCATGGGAGCCTAATCAAGGATAGTATAATTGTAATAATTGCGTGCTTTTGTTGGAGAGCCGCTGCTGTTGTTATTTGTCAACCATTTGTTCCTCTCTATTGTTAAGAGGGGGGAAAGATTTTTTTTTTTAATGTAACTGAGGGATTGTGTAGGTAATGGGTTGAGCAGCGTCCTCAGAATGTGTATGAGGTGTCTTGCTACCCTGCTCAATATAGTCTCCTCCTCTCCAGGGTGACCACATTAGGTTGCTGGGCCCGGCAGCTTTGTAAGCCACAGAGACAGAGATGAGAAGGAAGAGAAGGAGTAACTGGAAGCCAACTAGCCATGCCAAGGAGCACTTCTGGGCCCTGTCCATCTTCCTGGAAGGCACATTGAACTGGATGATGGATTGAGGGGGCCCTCAAGGCAAGCTGGGCTCCCTGGAAAATGTGGAGCCATCTTCACCCCACAGCTCTTCCCTCCTTTGATATAAAAAGGGAGAGCTGGAGCCACAAGCAACTGAATTGCCTCCAATTCTGTTTTTTTCACTTTAGGCAAAGGAATGGGGAGTTTGGGGGTGGGGGGAAGCACTGCCTATCTAATCCCCCTGGGAAATAGCCATTTTTTAAAAACCTGCCTGAGAAAATTCTAGAAAAACAAACCAACATGATGAGCCATCAGATGATAGTGCCCACTAAGCTACAGATGGGGACGCAGGAACTGGGGACTTCAATTCTAACTCTACTGCTTGCTCGCCATGGGCAAGATGGGCCTCTCTGAGGCCCAGTTTCCTCAGCTATAAAATAGGGGCTGCTATCAGCCCAGTGGGGAGGATAACCAAACAAATGAATGCTCCCAGGCCTTTGGCAACTGCAAAGTAGCCTCCAAAATGCTTCTAAATTATAAAAACCAAATTTCTCTCTTTCTGTCCTTTTTTTTTGAAGGAGGAAGCACAGTTTTTGTTTTCTTCCAGTGGGGAAGTAGGAAGAGAGAAAGCCAGTTTCAGAGCCAACTTGGGGGTAAGAGGAAAGGAAAAGAAAAAGGGATGTTCAGTGAAAGCTGAAGTTCAGCTGGAAAATTCTTCTTAGGGAACAGCTCTCAGCATTCAGATCAGATAAGAGGTTTATTTTCTCACTTCAATTGGTCTTGCCAATAGGTTGAAACAGAGGCACAAAGGAAATGGGGTAAAACATTTAACATAGCTGTTAAATCTCATTCTCCACAGCTAAAAAAGAACAATACCGTACCATCTTTACAGAGACTATGCTTCCTGGGGCTGTAGGAGGCTTTGCGTGTATCTCTGACAATCCTGTACATACTCCAAAACTCACACTAATTAAAAGCAAATAATCAAATACATTCAATTTGAAAAGTTGGCAAACTCCCGTGTATTATTGTGTTAGCACCTTGGCATCCAAATGATCACATCGTGCTAATCTCATTGTGCAGAAGAGCTCTTGAGCACGCTATTCACTGAGTCTGGTCCCCCTCTTCCCCTCCTCCTCCCCTTCTGACCCTCCTCCCCCCTGCACAATCCCCTCCCTCCCCCAACACCACTACCACAAGACTCCCTCTTTAACCAGATAGGGAAGAAAAGAAAATGTGCCTAAAGGTCGGCATTTGCTTTCCTTCCATTTCCTTTGGATCTGGCTTCAGTTTGACTGAAAAGATGTCCTCTCCCTGTGCTGATTTTCTTATTTGTCTGCCTAGATATAGGTGTTTTTAAATAAAGTTCCACGGCTGTGAATCTTGGCTGGGCATGGTCAACACCCCGCCCCCCCCCCCACACACACACACCCCAGTACTCCCACTCTTCCCAGGCAAACTCCTTGTCAAGCTAATGGCCAAATGCTAGCGAAGAGCAGACAAGAATGAGAAGAAACCTTAGCATCCGCTGCTGCTCCCTTTTGGGTTGTGTGTTTCTTCCTAGATGAGGGAGGCAGGGAGGGAGGGCACAGAGACACACAACTCCTGCCATTGAGAATGGGGTGAAACGAACCCAAGCCCAGCCAGAATTTTTCTGGCAGATCTACTACCTGAGGCACATTTCTCTTTCATGTGAGGGGCCTTTGCCAAGCTCAGCCTCCCAGCATCCACTGTTCAGAGGAAGATGGACGACTTGTCCTCAGAACCCGACAAAAGGCAAACAAATAAAGTCACATTCATCTGGGTGATGTTCACATCAGATAGGAAGAAGCTGATCCCTGGCATTGAGGACACATGGTTCTGCCTGTAAACAGCAGGATATGGAGGCTAAGGTGAAGGGAGACACATTAGGAGAGGGAACTCCTTGAGAAGAAGCACCTGTCAAATAAGGCTCTAGGTTTAAATCATCATCACTCATCGAGGGCCAGTGAAGGTTAAAATTTTCAGTTCTTACCCAATACACCTTTCACAGCAAATTAATCATGTACATCACACTACTGGAAGGAATCAACTAAGGCAGAAAGCAGGGAAGCCACCTAGATTCAGTATCCTAGAGAAGGTAAAGACAATGTCGAGCAATTTTGACTGTCCACCATTTTCTTTGAGTTTCATCTAGTCCATCTTCTATTTCAACAGGACACAAGAACTGTCAAGTAGGCAATGTGGAATAGTGGACAGAGAGCTGGCCTCAGAGGCTGGCTGTGGGTTCAAGTCTTGCTTTTGATATATACTAGCTATGTGACCATGGGCATATTAATTAACCTCTCAGTACTCTGAACAACTCTCTAAGATAGTAAGTTAAAGAGAAGGTGCTGACTTCTATTAATAGTTTCCTAACAAGGAAGACCCTTACATCCGTAAAGTCACAAACCCACCCTCCCTCTCGCCGCAAAATGACCATTGATCAATCCCAGCTAAAAGGGTATTTTCTTGGGCTTTGTTAAATTTATCTGGCCAGAGGGAATTGGTAAGAGACTACTATTTTTAAATTAGGTTAGCTGCCCAGCACCTTGATTCAATCATCATCACTCATTGAGGGCCAGTGAGGGTTAAAATTTTCAGTTCTTACCCAATACACCTTTCACAGCAAATTAATCATGTACATCACACTACTGGAAGAAATCAACTAAGGCAGAAAGCAGGGAAGCCACCTAGATTCAGTATCCTAGAGAAGGTAAAGACAATGTCGACAATGTACTACCACTCCTAGAAGAGATCAAATTTGACAAAAGTTTTGATGCCTGGGGAAAATGGCTTGGTGGAAACGAATGATATCATTTCACATTTTTTAGTCAATGAACATTCCTGAAAAGTCACAATGTACTGGCCTGGCATTTATTGTTCTGTTGTTCCCACTGGTACCGATACACAGGCAGATAGGGGAGATCCTAGGATTGCTAACGAGCAAGGATCTCTCCTTGAGCTTTATCCCATTTTACCTTATGTATAGATATTCTTTTCTACCCTATTAGATTATGAGTGCTTTTAAGAGCAAAGACACTATATATACCCAGACACTTAAATGTGTATCGAATTAGATATATTTGAATTGAAATTGATCAGAAAAGTCATTTATTAAGTAAATGATACCACCAAAAAAAAAAGGTAAAAAGACCACTGCCTCCAAGGTCAGAATACCTTGGTCCAAGACGTATCCTTAACATCTACCTGTGTAACCTTAGACAAGCCCTTGCCTGGAACTCAGTTTCCTCATCTATAAAATTAAGGGATTGTACTATCTGGCCTCCAAGGTCCCTTAAGGCTCTAAATCCATGACTCTCACAAAGCTTAGCAATGTCTTCGGTCCTAAGGGGGGCCACGGGTAAGTTCAGGCATAAGCTAAAGAAAAGGGAATGGAACAGAAAGGGAAAAGAAACAGGAACAGGAGAAGAGAAAAGGAAGGGAGAGTAGAGAGGGAAAGTAGAGGAATAGAGAAAGAAGGGGGGAATATCTTATGCTGAAGTGAAGGTATACCCTCTAAGTGTCCTGCAGTAACATAACATAGGATTCCTCAGTCCCTTTTAAAATCAAGTAATATCATCACATCCAACCCCACCCTAACCAAATTCTGGGGAATTTCTCACTTGGACAGGGTCCCTACCTATCTAGTTAAGGAGGCCCTTTTTCCAGTAGGACTAACCCTAAGACCCTAAGGTGCCTAGGATCTTCTCCCAGAATGGCTTAACCATAGGGGGGCTTGACTACTCTTCCCTCCACATTCTCCCTATCTGAGGGCTTCAGATTCTGAGGCCTAGAATTCTGATCTGAATCTCTCTTTGCTTCATGGTGAGAGAAGGCCAGCCCTTCTACCAGAGCAATCTGGGCTTAATTCAGAGCAGGAAGGGACCTGGCACACACCCATCCCTTTAGCAGTGAAGGTGAGAAAGCCCTGGAAACCTTATCCCCCACAGCCGCCCTAAGATGAGATTAAGTGGTCAGGTTTGCAGAGGAACTCCAGGAAAATACTGATAAATTAAAGGACAATTGATGAGTTGTTCTGGCCCCCTCTCTGACCTTCCCCCCTTTTTTCCACACCCCCCAAATTAGTACCACATATTTTCCTTTTTATCCCAACAAAATCCACTATAAATGGAAATGTTTCTAAGCATTAAAGAAAATCAATGAATACATCAGAAAAACAATCTCGATCTCTTCCTCCCCCTGCAGGGTGACAAAGTCCAATCCCACAGTGCTGAACAGGGACCCCAAGGGGAGACAAACCCATTTGGGTCACAGGGTTCCACTGAAGTTAAGTCTATAGGAGCTAACAAACAGCTTCTCAATTTTCATTTTTGACAAACAGAAGAAGCAGGTCCTGCCAGCCAGCCAACCAGACCAATGAAATGCAAATTCCATTTATCAGACCCTTTCCAGTTCCATCATCCTTTCAATATTTTTCATGTGTTTTTGCCCTGACTACAGTCTGTAACTTCCCCATGGAGCACTTAAGTACTGGCCCAGTTGACAGTGAGGGTAACAGAAGCACCACAGTACTGTGGACAGTGAACCAGCTTTGGAATCAGAGTTGGGTTCCAATCTTGTCTTTGCTACATTCTGACTATGAAACTATGGGTAAATCACTTAACCTCTTGGTAGCCTGTGTACCACTGTAATACTTTAAGTTATAGAAAAGTTACCAGCCCCCTCCTGCCTTACCATTAACACACACACACACACACACACACACATATACACGAATAATGCATTTTTTCAGATGAGGGGAGGGGCAAAATGACCTTAGCCCTGGGAAATGGCCACCCAAGTAGCATGGCATTATGATAGAGGAACAAGAAAACTGGATATGGAGAAAGAGGATGAGGGATCAAATCCCAGCTCTACCATTGATGTTGTTACATTACTTTTAAAAAGTTAATTACCTTCCCTGGGCCTTGGTTTTCTCATCTATAAAATGAGGGGGTTGGGCTAGATTTGATGGCCTCTGAGAGTTTGGGGGTTTGGGTGTTGTTTTTTTCCCTGGCTCTATATCTGTGATCTAAATCCTGACCGTGCCAGGCCACCTAACAAGAAATAAAGCCAAAACCTCCATTTCCACCCCCTCTAGAATTCAGAGCCCCTGCTAATCCTGTGTAGTCAACTCAACCACAAAAACTGTCCCTTGATTGCCATGGGAATGGGACTGAAGAATGTGGATGACTACAAGCAAACCCATCCCCAATTCCCGAAAATACAATTCAAGCTCTTGGCCTAATGGATAAGGAACATCATTTTACTACAAGGGCAGCACATTTAAGCCAGCTAGAGTTAAAGAAGAGAGATTTTGGAAATGACTGAGCAAGACAGGATGGCAAAGTCAGTCCAGGAAGAATCGAGGGGGGCCTTGGAGGTGGGGAGTCACACTGTGGCAGATGTCTTGGCTGAGAAAGAAGGTTTGGAGGGAACATGCTGTGGGTTGGGGAATGGGAGGGCTTCAGCTACAATTCAGAACTGCCAAGCTCACTTCCAGACATGAAACAGGAGTAGGATCCAGAGGGATTCCTCTGAGACCATGGGGAGCAAACGACCCTGGCAACAGAGCCGACTGTGGGGGTTGACAGAGTCGGGGTAGCGCTGGTCTTGTCTTTGAAACAAAGTTGTTTCATTCCGAGAGGGCTGGAAAACCCTCACCCTGGGGAGGAAAAGAAAGATGGGATTTCTCCTGGGGGTCAAAACAGGCCCCTACCGGCAGGGAGACAATGGCAAAGAGAGCCATGACAACTTCACCCCTGTTCAGAAGGGAACTCAACACCCTTGAGATCGGCGTGTGAAATCTGTACTGGGGAAGAAAGTCCTCATTTAGCAGAGAAAGGGCTGTGCTATCTATGTGTGAAAGCTTTTTTAACACTGTTCCCTGCTCTCCATATGGCGAACTTCACCCAAATTAGGAGGAACTGATGAACAAAGCTTCAGCAACTTGAAAATGAGAGTGAGCTCCAACAACACATCCCCAGCCAGCCACCATGACCGGAGATAGACCATGGACTTCAGCACAATATGGCAGGGAGATGGGATCCCTCTGAAAAGGATCAAGCTGTTTCCTCTCCCACCCTAATGCTCCCCACACACAAACCATCAACCCCTGACCCAGAGATAGGAACTGTGTTCACTTCCAGAATAATTTAGCATGTCCCAAAAATCTCAGTGTGTTTTTAAAGCTTTAATTGCTGATAGACAATATACAGGGTGTCCCAAAAGTCTAGGTACATTGCTTAAACATTAATGGCTCATAGATGATTTATAGGGTGTGCCAAAAGTCTTAATGCATATTAAAAGCTTAAACACCTTATGGACAATTTGTCATCTTACTGCACAGAGATTTTTGAGAGACCCTTTAGGTGGTCGTCATCTGCTTGGTAGAATTGTTAAGGAGCAGATTGGATTAGAGGTATCATGTACCACCAAACCATCTTCGGCGGGCAAGTTCCAGGGAGAGTGAAGTCTTTTTGTTTTGTCTTTTTGTTGTGTATTTCCTTAGTGTAGAGGAAGGAATAGTAATGGTTTGAACCCCTGGAAAGTAGCCTATTTGTTTGGCATCATGAAAATTCACCTAGCTTATTTGTAACAATAATGATTTTTTTTTTTGGTCCAGTCTTGTGATTTCATTTGCCTACAGAATTCTTAATGAAGCAATTTCCTCTACTGATATAAATCAATACCTATTTTGCAGGTTACATAGTCTTAGACTGTTGTCTGAGTCACTGAGAGGTTAAATGACTTGTCACAGTATGTTTCAAAGGTGGGATATGACTTCACCCTGAGGCCATACCTCTATCCCCTCTACCAGGTTGCACCTCTAAAATGAAACAATGATAATAATAATAATAATTATTAATAACCGTAATAATAAAACAGTGCTTTCACGGAGGTCACCATACCAAGTAACTCATAATCCCCAATCTGCCTGGAACCCAAAGCTTTAAAAATATAGAGAACAAAGGAGATCAAAACCAAGCAGGCAAAGAACAAGATGCACAGCATCCCCATTGTCTCATCTACTACTGGAGTTGTACTGAGGATCCTCCAGTAGGCCTAAAAAGGATAGGCTTACGTTCTAATTCTTTTTTTCAACTATAAAGAGCGATGATTTTATCCATCTGTGCATTAATCCATACTTCATGAAATATGAAAGAATAATAACTGATTAGTGACTCATCCCTGGACCATGTCTATCTGAACTCCATTGAAAAAGACCAGAACAAAATTTTAAGAATAATTGTAGGTCAGCAACAAGGGTCCTAAGTCTCTGAGTCATCCTACAGTGTGCCAGGTGCTATCACTATTATCCCCATCACTAAAATTTACATACTACTTTGAAATTTGAAAAGTACTTTCCATACACTATCCAACTTGATCAACAAAACAACCCAGTGCATGTGAAGAAATTATCAGAGGGATTCGGTGACTTGTCCAGGGTCATATAGAGAGCAGGTGTCTAATGCAGAATTCAAACACAGGTCTTCCTGACTCCACATCAAACACATTTATGTCATTTTTCCCATTCTCAGTGATGATCCACCTTCACCAACATCCTGAACTACCTGAACTAGTCCTGACCTGTGGCAAGGATTTCCATGCCAAAATGATGCCCCTAATTTGCTAGTCTCCTGCCCTTTCCCAGGGTCCCCTTTCCATCGGCATCCCCACATCCCTAGCCCAGGTTTTTGACCTTCAGAGTATATTTAAATGGCACTATACTAAATTGTCCACTGCCCATCCCTCCTTTCAGCTCCTTCCTCCACACCCCACAGCTTGTTTGTTTTCCTCTATGCCGTTTGTTGGCATGTGCCTCCCTTACCCCTTTAATTTCAGCCTCCCAACTGAGTATGTCATGACGGCATCCGATGCAAAGATGTTTAGAATGTTTAACTCAGTTATTGTATTATTTACAGCAACTCTGCGCAGTGCCCGGGGCAATGCGTGGTTTGAAAGACGCTATACAAACGAAAATTGTGTGGCATTGTTTGTTCTTCCACATTCTGTGAGAAGGAACCAATCTAGTAATGACTGTTTTTGCTCCTCAAATCAGGGACGCTCCATTTTGTGTGCATGGGGACTAATCGGGAAATAAAGATTCAATGCAAACTATAAGGAGCTCTAGAATCTAGCAGGGCCCAGGAAAAGAAAAAAACAAAAAGGAATGCAGAGGGGAGAAGGGGAAGAAGACCATGCAGCAGCTATCCCATAGCCACTTAGAATAGGACAAAGACCCCTCTCTAGGGTAAGTGAAAATTGTCACATCTCATCTCCACTGCAATCCAGACAGATTAGGCCCTCAAGCCCACGTTGTCCCAGACCTGAACATCAGCAGCCGAGGTCAGCCTATTAACCCTGTGCCTGCTGCCTGCCTATCTCTAGATTTTCACCTTGAGGTCAAGTTCTCTCAGGCAGAAGCTGACCTTCTTTAGGGGAGGGACTATAATCAGGAGGCTAGGGATATCAGGAGAGGAGATAAAAGGAAACCCAAAATTTAGGGGTATGGGTTCCCTCTCTAGGATTTCAGCAGCAATGTCTCAGAGCTTTGAAACTATTCATCTTGGTTTAAGTGAAAATTCAACCATTTGTACAAATGCCGTAGTCCAGCATTGACTAATTCCTGAGCAAACAGAGCAGATGTACATCCTTGCGGCTTGATCACAGTTAAGAAATAGTTGCAGCCGGCCATAGTGGGTGAAACTGACATTTATAGAGTAGGTTGGAGTTACAAAGCACCTTCTACAAGCTATCTCTAGTACCTTCTCTCTATTAATTATTTCCAATTTATTCAGTTTATTTAACTTGTTTGTATCTAGACTGAAAAATGATTGAGCAACAACAAAAACCTAGTTGTCTGCATGTCATCTCCTCCATTAAAATGTGGGCTCCTGTCTTGCATCACTCTTTGAATCTCCAGAACTTAGCACAAGGCCTGGCACATAGTAGGCACTTAATAAAGTAATATCTACATGGATAAGTCTGAATGCTTTCCCAAATAGGGGTGGCACCATGATATAGAAGAGTCCTTTCTAAAACCCAAGTTTAAATTCTAGCTAGAAAGCAGGAGAAATCATAATGCTTGAATTCTCTCTCTCATAGGATGGTAGTGAGGGTCAAATGAGAAAATGAACATACAGTCAGTTATTACAACAAAACACTCTAAAACTATTCTCTATTGTCTTTTTCTTAAATAGCTGATATTTTTATTATATCAGAGAGTAATCTTTTTGCTGTTTATCCCCAACTTGCTCCCAGCTCAGTGTTTCCATTGATAAAATGACACCTATTAGGACAGTGAAAAGGAAGAGAAGGCCCCCGATTATCTGTTCATACATGACAGAGACAGAATGTGTTGCCGACTTACCATGGGTTTCCCAGGTGACCCTTTTACAACTTCATAATTGTTCCCAAAGCTACTGATTCCTACATAGTCTACATTCCCAACACCTGCTAAGTTTCATCATATTTTTAATGAGTTAAATTGCAGCCCTAGAGTCACAGAAACCCTTTTAATTCTGATGATATATGAGTCCTTTGCATCATTTTACATGAACATTTATAAAAGCTTTTTTCCTATGGGCCACATTCCTAAAGCCCAAAGTTTTTTGGCTATAATCTCAGAGTTTATGTTAATAGAAATGAGAAAGGACTCAGGGCCAAAACTATCCACGTTTGTGGAGCTAACATGAAAGAATCCTCAATACCTTTATTTGGGACCTTATTTGCTTCTCCCCGAGGTGACCTCTGTCACAAAAGGAACACCTGGGATCCACTAGGAAAATAATTTGTGTATGTAGTTCTTTCTTTCCATATACCAACCAAGGATCTCCCCATAACTCTTACCTGTAATACTAAATTGCAAGATTTTGAGGGTAATGACTAAATTCTATTTCTCATATCTCCCATACCTGTCCGAATCTAGTTGAATCAAGTATAGATTAGTCCTCAATATAGTAGATAGATGGCCCTCAAGAGCAGCATTAAATAAATGTGCGGTGATTGAATGTAGGACAGAGCAGATGTGTAGGCTATGTGATATGATCTGAGGAACACTTCTCAAGCCCACCCGCCCCAGAAGAAACCATTCATTCCCCACCCACAAAATGATACAAAGCTTTAAAAAGCCACCATTAAAGAGTCATTCATTATATTCCTCTGGCTCTTTTAAAACTCAAATATATTCATCCCTATGAAGTTCCTACTCACTGGGGATGCCAGGCTCTTGGATATATTTCTCCACCCAGACATTCTTTTCTTCTAAAGTGCGTCTAATTTGCTTTGTCTTAAAGTACATGGTCACTCCTCTCTCTCTTAGATTTTGTAATTCAATGTATGGAGTGTGCTTCATCCCTGATCACTGACCAGTGCTAATTGACTCCACTAAAGAGAAAGTCCTCAAAATTGGCATCCCACCTTTAGCAGTATACATAAGTTAGTAAGACTTCACTAGTAAAACCCTACTTCTTGATAGGCACAGAGATGAAAACCTTGACCCAGGGCGAGAAATAAAAACCCAACAACCCTCAGTAATTCACATAAGCAGGAGAATGAGAATTAATGCCAAACAATTGCACGTACACTAGAAATACTCTGAGCAACAGAAAGCTTTTAAGAGCAAAATCGTGAAGCCCAAATAAGTCCATTGAAAAAGAAAGATGGGGCTGTCATGTAAAGAAATGAATATGACTGCACAGGGAACTCATAGATCAATGAAGATTTAAAAACATACACTGAAGATGGAAATAAGTACAGCTAAGTGAGGATAAAAGCAAAAGAGTGCAATGTCCTAATGGACTGATGTCTAGAATACCAAAAGATTGAAAACAGATGAGGATGAAGGCAGAAGACAACAAAAAGGTCATTTGTTTGTGTTTTAGCTATATTATGAGCAAAATCAAAGAAGGGATAAACTAATTTTTTTTTGCCATGAATAGGATGATAATGAGCAACAGGATAGAAGACACAACTACCCGATTCTTTATTTTCTTCCATTTCCTCTTTCAAAGGGAATGATTTTCAGAATGGTTGGCACTGAACAAAAAATAATAAGAAATCTTGGGCATCTAGGAATCATGGGAAACTGAAGGCCTCCAGAATGTGGCAATGTTTTCATCACTACTGCTGAACACATGCAAGGACTTCAGAAAAGAAAGCAAGATACCTAATGAAACCCATTCATCAACAAGATTTTCATGTTTGGCAGACTTTTAGAATATAGAGCAAACACTTAGAAAATGGACTCTGGACTGTTCCACCTCCCCATTGGCTACCTTACCCCTACATGGGTATCTTCCCCTACCTCTTTTCCAGCTTTGCTTTATGTTTTGTCTTCCCCTATTAGAATGTAATAAGCTCCTTTAAATGAGCCACCATCTTGTTTCCTTGTAATTGTATGCCCCATACTTATTGTAATGTCTGACACAAAGTCCTTAATAAATATTCTATCTGGCTTTAGATCTTTTTTTTCTTTATCTATTTTTTCTTTCTTTATATCATTTATTTATCTACCTAATATACTTGGTTTCAAGCAAGGCATTTAACAAAAACTCTTACTGTATCCGTGTGAACTAAATGGATAAAGATGGGCTGAATACGGTTAGCTGAATTCAGAACTGGATGAGCAACTATGCCTAATGAGTGGTGATTCATGGAGCAATGTCAAATTTAAGTGAAGTCCCCATCAGAGACTTTTTTCTTTGACCCTTTAAAATCTAAACTTTATATTTATGATTTGGATAAAGGCATGGAGTGATCCTCACCATATTTTTAGATGGCATGAAGTTAAGAGAAATATATAACACACTGATTAACAGAATCAGGATCGAAAATGATTGTTGTTGTTGTTGTTGTTAGCAAAATAAAGTGAAAGACTAAATCTGATAAGATCAAGTTTAATAAAGACAAATATAAATTCCTATATTTAGTTTCAAAAAATAAAATACACAAATAAAAGAAGGGGAAATAGAGGTCATTCTCACCATTCACATGAAAATGATCTGGGAATTTTAGCAGACCACAAGTTTAATCTTAGTTAACACCCTGCCTTGGCAGCCAGAGAAATTAGTATAAAATTGTTGTTGTTGTTCAGTGATTTCAGTTGTATCCAATTCTTCATGACTCCATTTTGGGTTTCTTTAGCAGAGATACTGAAGTGGTTTGCCATTTCCTTCTCTAGCTCATTTTACAGATGAGGAAATTGAGTGTAAATTAGACTACATTGATAAAAAGCATTGTGTACAAAATGAGGGAGGAGATAGTCCCACCATCTCTACTCTGACTTTATGAGATCCCATCTAGTTTATCGTGTTCATTTCAAAGATACTGAAGAACCTGAGTGTGCCCAAACAAAGGTAACCAGGATGTTGAGGCAACGAGGACCACTCATTATGAGTTCTGGTTAAAGGAACACAGAATGTTTAACTTGAAAAAAGAAGACTTTGGGAAAACAAACTAGTTAGCTTCAATCATTTGAAGGGTTGTCATGTAAAAGAATTAGAAATGTTCTACTTGATTCCAGAAGGAAGGACAAAGAATAGTGTGTGGAAGTTGCAGAGAAGCAGATGTCCTCTCTAGAGGAAGAAAAACTTCACAATCTTTTGAGCTGTCCAAAAGTTCAGCAAATCATCCAAGGAGGAAGCAGATTACCTACCATTGTAGGATATCAAGAAAAGGCTGTCCAGCCTTCTCATTTGAGTACCTGGAAGAAGGGGTTCCTGTCAGGTGAAAATAAGTCATAAGACACATTTAGAGCTAGAGGGGATATGAGAAGTTGTTGAGTTTAATTCCTTCATTCTACAGTTGGGGAAACTGTGTCCCAAGAAAGTGAAATGGTTTGTTGAAGGTCACAAAAGCAATAAATGACAGACCTGGAATTAGAACCCAGATCTCTTGATTCCATATACAGAACTCCTTCCAACAAATTACTGTATCTACTGATTTCCTCCCACTAAGAAAAACAGTTGATGGCACTTGGTGCTTGCCAGAGAGCAGAGGAGAAGCCACTAAAGGGGGATGATCAAGAATAGAAAAGATAGGAAGGAATTCATGGTGACATAATAATAACTATAGTGCCAGAGGCAATCTCAGAGGCTAGTCTAACTTGTTCATTTTACTTATAAAGAAACTGAGCCCAAGTTAGTGGGTGTCTGCTGTGGGAAATGAACTCTGGTCTTGACTTCAAATCCAATACCTTATCCATTATATCATACTGCATCTCCAGCATATTGGGGGGAGGGGCAGTAAATTAATACATGATGGAGAGTCTCTCTAAAAAAATGAGAGATTGAAAGAGTTGGAATGCAAACATTTTGAAATAGAGGAAAAATTTGCAGAAGAAAAGCAAAAGGCAACAGTATACAAGAACATTAGATAAACCTTGAAGCCAAGAAAAATCTAAACACCATTATGCACAAAATGATACAAGAAAATTTCCCAGAAATACAGAATGCAAAAAACAAAGCACCAATCAAGAATCTACAAATCACCCCCAGGAAAATAACACTTCAAAGTTCAAGGATAGTGACAGAAGTTAATAATTTCAGTGACAAATTCTCCAAGAGACCATGAGAAATTTAAAGAAAAGGAAATTTAAATAATGGAAAATTATTCTACATCCTTAAGAAAATTCAAAAGAGAATGGGTTAGTAAATTCCAAAAAGCAAAGGAGCTCACTCTGAGGACATTAAACAAAAGAGAGGCAACTGAGACATTACTGCAACAACAACAACAATGAAAATAATGACAACAACAACAAAGAGATGATCTGAATATTGCTATTGCTAACACTCTAAACAACAAAAACACAAGAAAAGAAAACGTTAAATTAACAAAGAAAAAGTAATGAAATAAATTACTCCACATTTAGAAGTTATTTGAGAGAAAGAAAAACAGAGAGAGGGAAAGGGAGGAGAGGAATGGGGCAGAGGAGTAGAAGGGAAGGGCACAAAAAAAAAACAAGGATCAGAAAGATATTTTGTAAAAAACACAAGGAGGTAAAGATAGGAAAGTGGGAAAAAATTAGAAATTTAAATGCTATCAAAATAATAAACAGGGGAACACAAGTAATAGAGACAGATTTAAATGGTGGTTTTACAATTGTTTTTTCTTTGTTCACAAAGAGGACTATGACATCAGGAGGGGATGTCATGACTTACAGTGAATTGGATTTAAGTGAGAGAGGTGTTACAAAGTCATCAGCCTCACTTTCTCCTCTGGAGCCAAATGAATCCAGTGGCAAGTTGTACATCAGGACATCTGGAGATTGCTGCAAATATTTAAGGCAATTGAGGTTAAATGACTCACCCAGGGTCACACAACTAGTACGTGTCAAGAGTCTGAAGCTGGATTTGAACGCATATCCTTCTGACTCCAGGGCCAATGCTCTATCCATTGTACCAACTAGCTGGCCTGTTTTATGATATCTGGAACAATAAGTAGATTAAATAACAAATCAAATAAATAATTAATAACTATATGGAAAAAATGAAAATGACAAGACAAAATGCCAAAATTTCTGGGATGAAGCTGAAGCAGTCTTTAAGGGAAAAAAACATCCCTAAGAATATACATTAATAAAAGTATGGATTAATGAATTGAGCATGCAGTTTTTAAAATTAGAAAATTAAAGAATAAAACCAAAATGAGTACAAAAGAGAAAATTTTTTTAATTGGAGGAAAAATCAATAAATTTGAAATTTTTAAAATTTCAAAATAAAAATAGAAATTCTAAAATTAAAACTAGTTCTTTAAAAAATCTAATAAAATTGATAAACTTTTAGCCAACCTTATAAAAAAGAGAGAGGGAAATCAGATAATCAAAATTTAAAAGGTAAAGTCATAATGGAGAAGAAATAAAAAGAATTATCTAAATCTACAATACATATATACCAACAAATTTAAAAATTAAAAAGAAAAAGATTATCTAATATATACATGATGGAGAGCCATATATACATATACATATATACACCCAAATTAACTGAACACCAACTAAATATGTTATATCATTCAATTTCAGAAAAGTAAACTTAACTAGTTGTGAAGAACTATTTTTTAAAAAAGCTTAAACCCCTCTGGCCCAACTGGATTCATAGGAGAATTGATTCCAACTTGAATAAAAATTATTCTCTATCAAAATTTTAAAGAACAATTAACACCTCTTCTACACAAATTCTTCCAAAAATTATTTTAAATAATTAGTAGCTTCAGTAAAGTAGAAGATCAGAAAATTAACTCAAAAATGTCAACATTTCTATCTAGCAATTAAAAACAATTCAGGGCAGCTAGGTGGTGCAGTGGATAAAGCACCAACCCTGGATTTAGGAGGACCTGAGTTCAAATCCAGCCTCAGACACTTGACCCTTATTAGCTGTGTGACCCTGGGCAAGTCACTTAACCCTCATTGCACCACCAAAAAAAAAAATTCAAGAGGCAATAATTGAAAGGGAAGTCTTATTAGAACAACTCTCAGCAAGTAATTCATTTTGACTATTAGAAATACCCAAATTAACTACAAAGGACATATGAAGGAAGACACTATCTGCATCCAGAGAAAGAACTGATAAATAGAGGTATATAAAGAACACACAAACGTGTCTAGTAGTGATCATCTCTAGGGTGGAGTGGGGAGGGAAAAAAAAGAAATGTCCACGATAACTTTATTATATATTTAAAAGGAATGGCAAGTTATACATAATAGAGTTGCAGCTTCACTTGCAATCATTTTTTTTTCTTTTTTTTGTGGGGCAATGAGGGTTAAGTGACTTGCCCAGGCTCACACAGCTAGTAAGTGTCAAGTGTCTGAGGCTGGATTTGAACTCAGGTCCTCCTGAATCCAGGGCCATGCAATTATCTTTTAAAATTTTTACTACAATATGGAAATGCTTGTTTTATTTCCATAAGTTAAAAATAAAGTAAGTAAAAGGTTTTTAAAATAACTTCAATATGTCTAAAATATTTGAGGATCAATCTACCAAAGCATAATCAATGAAAATGCTCGTTAAAGAACAACTTCAATAATTGGAGGGAGATTCAGTTCTCATGTCTGAGTTGGCCAATATAATAATCAATCAACTAACAAACATTTATTAAATGCCTACTCTGTAATAGGCAAGAGTCTTTAATTTACAAAAGTAGTACCATAGCATTCAAATTACTAAAAGGACACTTTATAGGACCTGACAAAATACTGATAAAATTGGTGTGGAGGAATAACTGATCTAGTCTAGAATATAAAAGGAAATTAATTTTTTTTAGTTGGAATAAAAGAGGGATGCCACTTATAGACTTCAAAATATATAAAGAAAACCCTTTGGAAGTGGTCAAGCAATGTAAAAGTAGATCAATGTAACATAAACAAGTGACCTTGATAATCCAGTGTTTGATAAACCCCAAACCAGAAGTTGCCTAGAACTCCCTATTTGATAAGAATTACCAGGAACCAGTCCTAGATCACCATCTTACATAATGTGTCAGAATAAAATCAAAATACATATATGTGCAAAATATGAAGGATCCTATATTTAAAAATTAGAAGAGAAGTAAAGGATGGTTTCATCACCAAGCTAGAAATAGATGTGACTACAGATTGTGATTATATGAAATTGAAAAGCTTTTATACAAAGGAAATGAATGCAGTAAGGATAAGAAGGGAAGCAGTTGACTAGAAGAAGAATTTTTTTTTATCAAATAAACCTGAAGTGGGTCTGACATTCAAGATATACAAGCAACAAACAGAAATATACATCAAAGGATATAAATAAATGATTCTGAAAAAGAAAAACTGCTATTAACAAAAATATAAAAGAATCTTCCAAATCACACAATAAGAAAAGCTCAAATCAAAGCAACTTTGAGGTTAAGTCACACACATACACACACACACACACACACACACTCATAGGAAAGATGACAAAAAATAAAAATAGCCAATGTTGGGGTTGTCAAGTGCTGACAGGCAAATTTATACACTGTTGGGAGAACTGTGGATTGATCAAAAATATTTTGGAAAGCAAATTAGAATTATGCTTTTTAAAAAGTGTTTAAAATTTCCAGACCTTTTGACCTAGAGTAGGCACATGCCCCAAGGAGGTCAATGACAAAAAGAAAGCCCCTATATACATCAAAAGATTTGATACAGTACTTTCTATAGTAACAAAGAACTGGAAACAAGGCATATGCCCTTCAATAGGAAATTATTTTCTTAAAGCTATAGTACATGAATGTATAACAAAAGCATGATGATGAAACAGGGGAAGACTTATTTGAAAAGTGAAGTAAGGAGAACTAGGAAAATTATATACATAATAAATACAACAGCAAAAATGGAAAAAAGTGACAACCAAAGCAATCAAAACATATGTGAAATAATAATGATTAAGATTGGCCCAAAAGAAGAGTTATGAGAAGGCACATTCCCCTGACTCTTTGCACTGTTGGGGAACTATAAGATGGAAACTTTGCCTATAACATCAGACTTTTTCTGATATGTTGTTTAGTTTTATTGAATTTTTTTTCCTCTTTTTTATTCTTTGTTATAAGGAATTACTTGCTGGGAAAGGGACAGAGAAGAAATACATTGGAAAATGAAGGTAAGATAAATACCAAAGGTATCGATAAAAATGTATCACTTTGAAAAAAAAAATGTGCATGTATCCAAAAGGACAATCACAAAGACCACAGCTGAATCCAAAAGCTGAGAAAAAGTTCCTTGATTTTAATCTATGAATCCCTGCTTAATGACATTCCATACAGCTCCTTCTATAATCTCATAGAGCTTAAGGTTCAGAAAATTCATAGCACCTTCTACATACTGAAAGTCAATCCTATAAAATCATGGCAGAGTGGGAAAAACACTGGATTCAGAGTTTAAAAAAAAACTTTGAGAGCAAGAAATGCCCATCTCTAGCTGTGACTTTGAGAAACCAGTTTTCCTCTCTGATCCTCAAGCTTCCTTATCTGCAAAATTGGGGCAATACTTGCACTATCTCATTGTGAAGAAAATGCTTTGTAAACCTTAAAGTACTGCATCAGTTTTTATTATAGTAACCAGAAAATTTGTCCTTAGCCATTTTTGGCCATGATGTTCATTTATTCATTCACTGAACAAATATTTACTGAACAGATTCTATATGCTCAGTTCTATGGAAGAGTGTTTTAAAAAGCAGATGTCACGATCACCATTTTAAAGAAGCTTATAATCTAATTGGGAATACAAGATTTTTATACATCCAATCATTAAACAATATGCAAATCAGTCTATAAATGATACAAACTTTGACTAGGTGACAGATGACTTTGTAAAATACATGTGTTCAGAAAAATAAGAGTTCACCATGGGCACAGAAGATTGCATAAAGAAAATGAGATTTGGGCTGGGCTTTAAAGGATGTTTAGATTTAGATGACCAGCAAGAGGGAAGATAATATTCTGGTAAAGAAGAAGCACTAAAGCTAAGGCATAGAAGCAGATGGTATATGGAAGTTGGCAGTCTGGTCTTCAATCTTTCTGTATGGGCCTACCACATACATACTTGCCTTATTACAGGCAAAGGACATGGGAGTATCTTCTTTTCTTTTCCTACTCTTCTCCTTTCTCACCACAGTGAACTTGCATCTTCCCCTATCTAATTCCACCATGATCCATACAGACAATATGCCATTTGAAAAATTATCCCCAATCTGGATTTCTTTATTGGTCTAGGGTTAGCTTTGGCAATCAGATCCATAAAGACTTTTCAAGGACTTCTCAAAGTAGTACCTTTTAAATATGGATGACTCTTTGAGATGTTAGTGTGTGGTCTGTCAGACACACACACACACTGTTGACCTGAAATATCAATGAGGGCTCCTACCACCACCTCCAACACAACCACTGGTTACACCATCAAAGATAAAACACCAGACTGGGTAACCCCTTGTCTGACCTAGTAGAATATCTATTTCATATTATTCTATTCACCTGAAATGTCTCATAATAAAGCAATTTAAATTCTATGAGTCCTTGAAGGTTAATTCCAAGTTGCACGTTCCCCTTAAAGTCTTCCTCAGTAGCTCCAACCCACAATGATCTCTCCCTTTCCTAACCTTCACCTATCAACCTTTCATGTCTCTTCCTGGTAGTCTAGCACTTGATAGCACTGTCACATTACTTAGCATTGTTTAATGGACATAATTCTATTATCCCTAAACAGACCATAGGTATAGAAAGGACAAGTGTTAGTGCAGCAAAAAAGGCAAAACAATTGAGCCCTAGATGCTGGAAGGCCACACCTGTGGTTATTCATTCATTCAACAAATATTTATTAATGCCTTCCCATATACTGGGAATGGTGCTAAAAATGGAACAGCACCTACCCTCAAGAAACTTAAATTCTTTTAAACATAATGTCAATAGGTCTGAAGAAAGTGACCTCTACTATACTGGGAATATCAGCACCTAATACATAAGTCAGGTCTTCATTGCTATTATTTTAGTAACCAGTCCCATCATGCTGTTTACATTGAACTTTATAATAGGAGAAGAAAATGAAAGGAGATGAAATAGGTAGGACCTTGTCACAACAAAACAGTGTGGCTATTAAGGATGATTGTCCCTGGGTATCCTCTCCTGTATGCATACATTGCTTTTCATAGTTCATTGAATTGAATTGAATTGAACTGAACTGAACTGAATTAAATGAAATAGATTGGAATGGAATGGAAATGATTTGAATTGTGAGTATGCACTATACTGGCCTCACCAGGGGCATCCTGTGTGCCTATTCATACTATCAGTCTACCTGAAACATGAAGTACAAAGAACATCAGAGTAGTGATAAACTGTCCTCAAAATCTGTTGTTTCCTTAATGGCTCCTTCTAAGTCATCCCCTTTTCCCCAGAGTATTTCGATGTTAAAGCCTATGGTACCAGGAGCCATAGCATTGACTTCTCCTTTGTCCCTTGTAGCACCCAGCATATCACTGATATGCAGTAGTCACTCAATAAACTTAATGAAACCCATCCATGAAGTTTTCTCCCTCTGCTTTGGGCCTCATCCCAAATTTAGACTTGAAATCCGATGGGGTTTTTTTCCTTCCTGTTCATATCCTGCCCACAATGGCTTTTTTTTTCATTCCACCAGATGATCAAATGAGATAATGTATATGGAAATGCTTTGCAAAGTGTAAAGCACTATACAGATGTACAAAGTTATTATCATTATCTCCAGAGGGTCCTCTTAGCATCAGGATTCAATGGCTCTGTGAACTGGATCATAAACTCTGAATCGGGAGCTATGCTTACTATTTATATACAGAGAATGGTAAAGTTTGCCATCTACTTCAACTTCCTTACTTTACAAGTGAACCAGTCACACTGCCTGGAATCAATCAATCAAGCATTTTTTTAAGTGTATACTGGATGCCAGGCAATTACTCTCTCTCACTACCTCTGCCTCATGGAATCCCTAATCCCTTTCAAAGCTCAGATCAATACTCTCAAACCTGGGGCCTGTCTTGATCTCTCCTGTGCTGCTAGTATCTCACCTAAAACTTTTTTTTTCTACCTTGCATATATTTTGCACATACTTAGAGGCATACCTACCATCTCTCCTGATATAACATAAACTTGAAAGAAAGGACTTTGAGAGAAAGGCCTGTTTCATTTTTGTCTTTTTGTTACCAGCAGCCAATCCACTGCCTGGTACATTGTAATTGCTTAATAAATACTTGTTGACTGATTGGAAAATTGATGGACAAAAAAATGAGTTTTGAACTCAGAGAGTTTAAATAACTTTCTCAAGGTAACCCAGCTAGTTAATGGTCCAGTTGTTTTTTCTCAGTCCTCAACTTCTTAGCCTATCTCCTTCATTTGACTACCATCTTCTCTTTGATATTCTCTTTTGTCTCTGAGTTTCCATGGCACCATTTTCTCCTACTTCTGCCTGTATGGCCACTCCCCCTCTGCCCTTGGGGCTTATTATCCATAAACTGTCCCTATAACAGGGAAGCTTGTTTCCCAAGGCTCTGCCTTAGGCCCTGTTTTCTTCTTTCTCTACACTCTCAGCGACCTCATCAGCTCTACATGGGAGCTCTACACTGGTGAATCAGATTTATACATTCCTAGTCTCTCCCATGACCTTTCAGTACTGCAAGACAATTACCTATTTGACATTTTGAATTGAATGTCCTGAAGACATCTAAAGCACAATATTTACACAACTGAACCCACCATCTTTCCCCCCAAACCCATCAGACATCCCTATTTCTGTCAAAGGCACTACCATTCTTCCAGTCTCCCAGATTGATAACTTTGGCACTTTCCTCAACTCTTTTATCCCACATCTCCAATCAACTGGATCTTGCTGTTTCTATCATAACAATATCTCTCACATCCAGCCTCTTCTTTCTCACCTTGGTTCAGAAAGATCACTTCTTTCAAGGATATCACAGTGGCCTCCTAATTGGTCTCATTGCCTTGAGTCTCTCCCTACTCCAGTCCATCTGATATACTAATGACAGAGTAATTTCCCATCAGCATAGTTCTGACCATGTCATTTCCCTATTCAATAAATTCCAGTGGCTCTTTATTGTCTCTTGACTAAAATATAAACTCCTGTTTATCTTTTGGAGCCCTTTAAGACCTGGCCCAACCTACCCTATTTTTCCATACTCATTGGGCATTATTCCACCTCCTGCACTCTGATCCAGCCAAATTGGCCTTCTCTCTATTCTTTGCACAAGACAAAGCCTTTACCTTGGCCATCCCCCATGCATGAAATGTACTCCCTCCTCATTGACATTCTCCCACTCCCAGCATCCCTCTCTTCCTTAAAGAAGAAGCTCAAGTATCACCCTCCACATAAAACCTTTCCTGATCTCTACTAACTGCTACTGCCCTCCTTCTCAAACTACCTTGTATTTAACTTCCACCTCCTTCCTTCTCCTTTGTATTTACTTTCATAATAGTTATTAAGTCACAGACATGATATCTTCCCCATTAGAATGTAAGCTCTGAGTGAGTGTAGGGAAAGTGCTTTGTACTTGCATTATTGCTATATCTTCTCAGTAAATAGCTCTTTGTAAAAGCTAATTGATGTTAATTGGTTAAATGATATTAGGGTACCAATCATTTGTAGAAATGATATTTAGGAGATATTAACTGGTACTAGAGATTGATATTGGGAAAAACACAAGAATGGGGATTTGAAATGAGAGTATTAGAAAGACACAACCCCTCAAGAACTGTGAGAAAGAGATGTAGCTAATAACCTTGTTCTGGGGGACCCAACTTATCAGTACAAGTGAGAGTTGGGATAATGACTCCCATTTTTATATAGAATGCATAGTGTACAAGGTTTTTCAGGATCCTTTCAAACAATCTTGATCCAACTTTCAAGCTTGAAAAGCATGCCATCTATACCATTACTCAAGTAATCGTGGGGGTTTTTTGTTGTTGTTGCTCTTAACTTTTTTTTGCAGGGCAATGAGGGTTAAGTGACTTGCCCAGGGTCACACAGCTAGTAAGTATCAAGTGTCGGAGGCTGGATTTGAACTCAGGTCCTCCTGAATGCAGGGGGGCTGGTGCTTTATCTACTGTACCACCTAGCTGCCCACAAGTAATCGTTTTTTAAAATGTTAAGCAACACAGGGACAAGTATATAGTTCTCAAGCTCTCCTCTAGAAATGTCCTTTCACATAGACATCAAATTATTAATGCCTTCTTTTTTTTGGTGAGGCAATTGAATGCCTACTTTTTAAATCCAGTCATTCAATCAATTCTGAAATGGAACTATTGTGTAGTCCACGACTCTCTCTCTCTCTCTCTCTCTCTCTCTCTCTCTCTCTCTCTCTCTCTCTCTCTCTCTCCCCTCCCTCCCTCCCTCCCTCCCTCCTTCATCCCCTCCCTCCTTCCCTCTCTTCCTCCCTGTCGCCTTCCCTCCTGAGTTCAAATCCAGCCTCAGATACTTGACACTAGATGTGTGACCCTGGGCAAGTCACTTAACCCTCATTGCCCCACCTAAAAAAAATTGGATGAGAACGGAAAGAGGAACCATTCACAACTATGGCTAAAAAGAAAATTATTATACAAATAAGGGATATATGGAAACATAAAACATAAAGATAAATTCTACTAAATAAAATTTTAAAGTTTTTGCAAGAACACAAATGCAGCAGGTATATAAAGGGAAACTATTTTGTAGGGATAAATCTTTGCATCAAATAGCACTGATTAAAGTCTTATATTCATGACATATAGGTAATTGATACAAATAAATAAGAACAATTCCCAATAGCTAAGTGGTCACAGGGCATTACAAATCACTGACAAAAAATTGCAAGGTATCAACACCCACCTGGTTGCTCTACATCACTAATGATAAAAAGAAATGCACATTTAAACAACTCTGAGGTTTTACCTCACAACTTTCAAAATGACAAAGACAATAAAATATGAAAATAGTAAATGTTGGAAGGGTTACAACATATACATGATGGAGCTATAAATTGATCCAACTATTCTGGAAAATAATTTGGAATCATGCAAGAGAAATCCCTGAACTGTTCATGCTCCTTTTTGGGCATAAATCTAAAGGTCAGAGAAACATGAGAAGGCCTATATGAATGATTAAGAGTGAAATATGCAGAACCAGGAAAAACACATATATGATAAGAATAATAATGTAAACATAAACAACACCAAAATGCAGCCTTACTCTGTTTAATTGTAATAATTGACTTTCTTCACTGAGAAAAAGTAATGAAATATACTGTCCTTTTAGGAGAGAGGTTATGCAGTACTACAGGTATAGAATGTTGCATATGCTATCAGACACAGTTGCTGAACTTGGTTGGTTTTGCTTAATTATCTTTGGGGTTTTTTGTTTTGTTTGGTTTTTGTTTGTTTTTTTTTTTTTTTGTGGAACACTGAGGGTCACACAGCTAGTAAGTGTCAAGTGTCTGAGGCCAGATTTGAACTCAGGTCCTCCCGAATCCAGGGCTGGTGCTTTATCCACTGTACCACCTAGCAACCCTAATTATCTTTGTTATAAGTGAGAATTCACTTAGGAGGGGGAAGATTATGGGAAAATGACCATGGCATTAAAGGTAACAATAAAATTGTGGCTTTAATTATAAAAAAAATCTAGGTAAACTATACAATATTCACCTTATAGACTAGCCTAGTTAATTGTTGTTGTTGCTGTTGTTTTAAAGAATATGGCTAGTGTGGTATTATATCTCTTGATAAAGCCATTCTAGCTGGCTCTTTGTGATCAGCTTCCTTTTCCATATATTCACTAATTTACTAACCATACCTTTAATATATTTTAGAATTTTGCCAGAAATCAAAGTCTAGCACACTAGTACATAATTTGCAGATGTAGAGACCAGCCAGTATAGCAGAGTAGGAGATAGTAGTACATCCTGGATGTCCCTCACAACCACTCTGCAAAAATCTAGAAAATGCATCAGACAGAAAGTTTTTAAAAATCACAGCAAGTCATTTTTCCAGTGGGTTAGCATCAGGAACAAGACAGAGGTCTTTAGATCCTTTGGACCTTGTCTATCCAGGAAGGCACTTCCATCATGAGGACTGAAGTGGGGCCTGAACCATAAGGACAAAGTGAAAGCAGAACCCAATGACAGGTCTGAACGAACCCTCAAAATGAAACCTCCCAAGGACAACATAATAAATATTTAGAGCTTCTCATTAAAGAAAAAATACTTCAAATAGAATTAAAGTATGTAAGTGCCAAGGATGCACAATCAGCAGCACACAAGACATAGAAGCCATCATGCTTAGAAGCCACTACCTTAAAAAAACAGAGAGCTTGGAATAAAATATTCTAAAAGGTAAAAGATATACATTTATAACCAAGAATAGAATAATCATCAAAACTGCATATAATCCTGTGGAGGAGAGTCAGTGATTGGTAATAGTCCTTTAGAGGAATATTACAAGGAATATTCCTCTAACATAGAAAATAGGGGGATTTCAAACATTACTGAAGAAAGATTGGAACTTAGTAGAAATTTTGAAATAGAAACGGAGTAAAAAAAGATAAAAATGTAAATATGAGTGTGTAATAATAAGGGACTAACCAAGAATGTAATGTTCATAAAATATTCCCTCAGAACTTTAATATCATCATGAATCATAGAGGAAGTCAAATAATACAGGTGGGCCTTGGAGCAATTTGTTTTTTGGGGTTTTTTTGGTGACTATAAAAGAAAAAAAGGAAAGCCCAAGGGAAAGAGAAAGAAATACACTAAGGGTGGGGGAGAGGGGAGAAACAGCATGGGGAAAAGGTTCACACAAAATCAGGGTGCACAAATAGAAGTTTATACAAAGAGGAAGTGGATGACATTTAAACCTCCCTTTCATCTGAATTAGCTAAAAATGGAAGAACACACACACACACACACACACACACACACACACACACACACACACACACATACACACAAGCATTTATGGCCAGAGAGAGAGAGAGAGAGAGAGAGAGAGAGAGAGAGAGAGAGAGAGAGAGAGAGAGAGAGTTGAGAATAAAAATGTATTTTATTCAATAAGGAAACAGGAGTGAAATAGGAAAGAGGACAAAGGGGAATAAGAAGAAGGGTACACTCAAGTAAAATAAATTCTAACCACAGAGGGTAGATGGCAAAAAGGGGGTTATATGGGAAGGAGAGGAGAGGAGAGGAGAGGAGAGGAGAGGAGAGGAGAGGAGAGGAGAGGAGAGGAGAGGAGAGGAGAGGAGAGGAGAGGAGAGGAGAGGAGAGGAGAGGAGAGGAGAGGAGAGGAGAGGAGAGGAGAGGAGAGGAGAGGAGAGGAGAGGAGAGGAGAGGAGAGGAGAGGAGAGGAAAGGAAAGGAAAGGAAGAAAGAATTTGTGATTGGGTTCTGGATGAGAGAAAGAGAAAAGAGAAGTAGAAACTGATTATGTATATAAAATTTAAACAGTTTTGCACAAACAAAACCCATGTAGCTAAAAATTTGAAGAGAAACTGCTAACTAGGGGGGAAACCTTTCAAGATACTTACTGTAAAGTAAGTATATCTGATAAATGTCTTATTTCCAAGATATATAAGCAACTGTTTCAAATTTATAAGAATAAGAACCTAGATTTTCAGTTTTCATGTAAAATCATCTTTTTTATTATACTATGTTATAGAAATGCTTATTTTATTCCATAAATTAAAAAGAAACTATCTTTAATTTTTTTTTTTACCTTGAGGCTAGGGACTTCTTGTAATTTGTATTCCCTGAATTTAGCACAGTGTAAGCACTTAATAGATACTTGTTGACCTGAAGAAAAAAAAAAAGAATAAGAACCACTCCCCAAGTAATAAAGGTTCAAAGGATACAAACAAGCAGTTTTTAAAGGAAGAAATACAAAACTATCAATAGCTCTGTGAATAAATGTACCAAATCATCAACCATTAAAATTAAATTAAAGAAACTCTGATGTTCTACTCACACCTATTATGCTGTCAAAGTTGACAGAAAGGGGAAATGACAAATTTTGGAGGGACTTTAGAAAATGTACTATTGGTGAAGATGTGGATTGGTCCAGCCATTCTGAAAATCAGTATGGAATTATGCCCCAAAAGTGATGAAGCTGTGTTTATCCTTTGACCCAACAATAATTCTACTAGATCTGTACCCCAAGGAGAGGTTTTTTTCTTTGAGAGAAAGGATTAATATGTATAAAATATTTGTAGCAGCTCTTTTTGTACTGGTAAAAAACTGGAAACTAATAGGGTGCCCATCAATTCAAGGATGACTGAAGTAAGTATGGTATATAAATGTAATGGAATAATCCTGTTTTGAAAGAAATTAAGAAAACGATGGTTTCAAAGAAAACTGAGACTTGTATGGACACTGTGGTAAAGACAAACAAATATGAAAGACTTAAGAACTCTGAAATGCCCAATTAAAATTCTAGAGGACCCATAACAAAACATGCTACACACCTCATGAGAGAGAGGTTAATGGACTCAGGAAATAGACAAAAATATATATATTTTTGGACATGGAAAATGTGGGAGTTAGTTTTGCTTGACTATACACATTTGTTACAAAGATTTTTGTTTTTCTTTTTTTTTCAAATGGGAAAAAGGGAAATAGAAAGGGAAAAGGCTTTCTGTTCATTAAAAAAATTTTTTAAAAGAAAAGTAATAATTTTAAAACTCTACTCTTTTTCTCTTTCTCCCCTTTTAAAATCAGGTCCTTTGCTATTTTCCAGTTCTATAGCACCTTTCCTATTTTCCACAATCTTTCATTTTTGTTGTTGTTCATTTTTTAAAATGTTTAATGTCAGTTCCAAATTCTCTCTGTCTTTGATACCCATTATATATATGATGTCTCCAAGATCTTTCAAAAAATTTCTGAATGCCTTGGTAATCTGATCCCCTATTTCTTTTAGTATACTGGTACATTTTTAGTACACTAGCTGTGCTTAATGATATAAAGTCATTAAGGGCAATTAGGGGCTCTCTTCTCATCTCATTTATCTTGGATTTCAACTTCTTATGAGCCATTTTGGTCCATCCCTTCCAGTTGAAATGTCATTCTCTGTGGCATAAAAAAAGAAAAAAAGGAAAATGAGGTTGTGTCATTCTGCCTTCTTTCCTTCATCTTTTATTATCATCCCATTTACCATGAATAAAGATTCTATTCCTTTTTAAAATTCTTTTTTGTTACCTAATATTGACAATGAAAAACCCACTTGGTTATCATTAACATTCCTACTCTGCCTCCATTGGCACACCTTAAACACATTTTTACATGATTGTGCCACACTTTAGTTTTCATCTTCCATCTCCTATCCTTGCTTACATCTTCTGTACAGGCCTCATTTTAAAGTCAAATTTATCAACGAGTTCCATGTGTAACCATGTAGCTTTCTCTGGGTAACATTTCTTTTTTTTTTCCCTCAATATTTTCCTCTTTTGAAGTATCTAAGTGGTGCAGTCAGGAAAATCTGAATTCAAATCCCTTTTTAGACATTTATTAGCTGTATGACCCCCAAGCACATAATTTAACCTCTGCCTCAGTTTCCTCTTCTGTAAAATTAGGTTAATAATGGCATCTACCTCAAAGAATTGTCATGAGCCTACAATTAGATAATGCATGTAGAGCTCTTTGCAACACTCAGAATGCTATATAAAAATCAATTATTAGTCAGTGTGTTCATCAATTAGCATTTATTAAGAACCTAACATGTGCTAGGCACTATACTAAGCTCTGTAGACATAAAGAAAGGGGGAAAAACACTCCCTAATTCCAAGGAGCTCACAGTTTAATGAGAGAGAGAATACACAAAGAAGATTTATACAGAATGAGTTAAGGGTAGTCTCAGAGGGAAGGCACTAAGATTCAGGAGGACTGGGAATGGAAAGCCTTTAAGAATTAAATACTCTTTATATTATATCACTTCTTACAGAAGATAAAATTAGCTGAGACTTAAAGGAAACCAGAGAAACTACAAAGTAAAGATAAGGAGGAAGAGTGTTCCAGGCATGAGGGATGGCCAGTGAAAAAACTCAAAGCTGGGAGATGGTGTGTCCTGTGTGAGAAACAGAAAGGAGACCAGTGTCATTATATCATAGAGTAAGTGGAGGGAGTAAGGTGTTTGTTATTGTTGTTCTTCAGTCATTTCAGTCATGTCTGATTTTTTGTATCCCCATTTAGAGTTTTCTTGGCATAGATACTCCAGCAGTTTGCCATTTCCTTCTCCAATTCATTTTACAGATGAAGAAATTGAGGCAAACAGCATGAAGTGACTTGCCCAGGGTCACACAGCTAGTAAGTGTCTGAGGCCAGATTTAAACTCAAGTCTTCCTGACTCCAGGCCCAGAGCTCTATCCCCTCTGCCATCTTGCTGCCCCCTAGTAAGGTGTTAAGATGACTGAAAAGGCAGGAAGGGGCCAGTTTATGAAGGGTTGTAAAATCCAAATAGGATTTTATATTTGATTCTGGAGGCAATAAGAAAACACTTTTGTTCATTGAATGGCGGCAGAGAGATGACACTGTCAGACCTACACTTTAAGATCCATTTGACAGCTGAGCAGAGGATGGATTGGAGTGGGGAGAGATGTGGGGCAGAGATATCAACTAAAAGGCTACTTCCATAGGCCAGGACTGAGGTAATGAGGGCACACACCAAGGTGGTGGCCATGTTACAGGAGAAAATGGGAATTGAACAAGAATATAAAGGCAAAATGGCAGGATTTGACAAATGATTGGGGCAGGGCAAGAGAAAGAAGTTGAAGATGACACCTCAGTTTCAATCCTGGGTGACTGAGAACATGGTGATAACCTCAACAATGATATTGAAGTTCAGAAGAGGTAAACATTTGGGGGAGAAGATAATGAGTTTGGTTTTGACATATGAAGTTTAAGACATCTACAGCACATTCAGTTCAAGGTGTCTAATAGGCAGCTAGAGATGTAAGACTTTAGGTCAGAACAGAGGTTAAGCCTGGACAAGTAGCTCTGAGAGTCATCTGCACAGAGATGATAAGTGAATCCATGGGAGGTGCTGAGATCACCAAGTGATATAATATAAAGAGTATTTAATTCTTAAAGGCTTCCCATCTCTTCGGTGCTGAATTTCCCTGTAGAATTTTATTTCATGGGATGCTACTTATACTTTCCCAAGGTCTCTCTTTTCCCAAAATCTATATGGTAAATATTAGAAGTGCTTTTCTATCCCAAATTCTTAAGTAAAAGAGTTTGCTTCCCCCCCCCCCCAAGATTCCAGTCATTTCTATTTTAGCAATCATTTCCTCTGATTGGTGAGAATTTGGTCCAGAATTGCAGTTCCCTCTTGTTTCTTCCACCTTTTGAAGGATAAAATTATCATTAAGGCAAGGCAAGAAATTATTAGCTGTTCTGCTTTTGGCAGAGAGAGAGCTCCAGCAGATGTCCGGATAATTGAAATCCCCCATAACTACTATATCATGTCTCTGTTCCAGATTGCAATCTGTATCCTCCACTCATTTATTTCCTGTTTCTATCTTATCTTTTAGCCTCTGTTGATCTTTACTGTGCTTTTCTCCTCTGCTTCCTGGATTTCTTCACATGAATATATCTTAATATGCAAAGCTACTCTTTTCCCCCCACCAACCCCACCCCAACACTAACACACACTTTTACTTATCCTTTTCCTTTGGTTTTTTTTTAATTAAACTTTATTTTGTTAAATATTTCCCAAGTACATGTAAAAAAAATTGACAATCTTTTTTTTGTTAATTTTGAGTTCCAAATTCTCTACCTCCTTCAACACCATCCCCCTGTTTCAGAAGAATTTAACTTTATACATGTGAAGTCATACAAAACATTTTTCTACACTGGCCATGTTGTAAAATAAAACACAGAAAAAAATATAACTAGAAAAATAAAGACAGTTTAAAATATGCTTCAATCTGCTCTGAGTTCATCATTTCTCCCTCTGGAGATGGATCACATTTTTTACCATGGGTCCTTTGGAATTGTCTTGCATCATTGTCTTGATCAAAATAGCTAAATTTTTCACAGTTGATTATCTTTATAATACTGCTCTTATTGTGACAATGTTCTCCTGGTTTTGCTTACTTTACTTTGTATGAGTTCATCTAAGTCTTAGCAGGTTTTTCGGAAACTATCCTGTTCATCACTTCATATAGCACAATAAAATTCCATCACAATATACCACAACTTGTTCAACCATTCTCCAACTGATGGACATCCCCTCAATTTCCAATTCTTTGCCACCACAAAAAAAAAGCTGCTATAAACATTTTTTGTGCAAATTGGTCCTTTTCCCTTTTCTTTGATCTCTTTGGATATCCTTTCCCCTTTTGAATGAGATGTCCTTACAGAACCACATTGAATTATTGGGTCCTATCCCAAAAAATGTCAAGGTGATCTGTGAGACCAACTTTGGCCTCTTTACCTTCTTTGGCAATGGGTAGAGGTAGGGGGACAAACCTCAAATTTTTGCACTGGTAGCACAATTTGGGCATGGCATAAAAACAAACATTGTACACCCTACATAAATAATATTCATTAAAAATATTTCCCCATTTTCCATAGTTACTGGAGAGCAAAATTTTTAGTCTTTTGTTTCAAGTCTGCAGCACAGTTTGGTTTTTTCCAATGAAGAGAACAGGAAGAACTAGCTAAGAGTGATTACAAAGAACAAAGACATTTCTGATTCCTACTCAGCTTCCTCATTTTACAGACAGAAACTGAGGCTCAGATAAGTAACATAACTAATATCCCATAGCAAAATAGTGACAGGGTCAGGATTCAAACCCATGTCATTGTGATGTTTAAAATCTAAATTGTAGTCGCCTTAAATTAGAAGTTTTAGCACCAGTCCTTGGGCATTAAACATTTATTAAAACATACAGATATTCCCATGGAGTTCAGAAAGTTAAGAAAAAAGCCTATTTAGCCGAGAGTTCCAGCCTGGTCTGGTCTGGTTCTTCCTCAAGTCCTCTGCCACAAGCCTGCTTCAATCGCAAACTCTCTCCAGCAAACTAATTGTGGAAGCTTTTTATAGGTCTGGAACAGAGGCGGTCCTTACACACTGCTTCAAGCTGATTGGTTGGCATCATCCAAATCCATTGGTTCTGAAGATGTTCTCAAGGTGTGATTACAATCCAGTTAACTTGAAGTAGGCTAATCAGCAGTTAATCACTCTCACTTGATTCAATCAGTCTAGATTAATCTCCAGGTGGGTCTTTGAGTATCTGCTAAATCTCATTATTTCATCACATCATGACCCCAAGTCCAATGCTTGGACACCACTACTCCCTTCTCATGTTCTATTTTGTATTATGGTTATTTGTGTAGACAGTGCATGTTCCATGAGGGATTTCAGAAACAGCATCTCCTGGGCCTTTTTTCTCGGAGCCCCTACTACAGTCCTTGGTATATGGTAAATATATAATAAATCTTTGTTGAATTGAATTATTCCCAAAACAGTAGCATCCTGCTCGCTGTCTAGGACCTTCTAATGTTAAATCATTTCTAGACACAGGAAGGATGTGTTCATCATCCTCTTGAATTCCTATTTCCCCCATCACTGCCTGCCTGAGCTTTTGGTCATACTCAGCAGCAATATAGCAACCAACTAAAATATCCCACTACCAGGCCTGCCTGAGTGGCACTGGTGGAAAGAGAATAAATAGTAATCACCACCCCACTTCTACCAGTCTGTATTCCATAACTCTGTGGGGTTCCCTATCACTGTGAAATGTCTATATGTGGCTATATGTGTGGTAAACCATTGGTACTCTTCTTGACCTACTCCAGATCGGGAAAATATTCACCTTTTAGAGTACAAGCATGTGGAAGGCAAGGACTATCCTAAGATCTCTTCATTTATACTAACTTCAGTCTCCCACCATGCATAAATGAGCCTCAAATAAATATAATTCAACAATAAAGTTTACAAATATGTGTCTGAGGTAAAATCTGGACTCAGGTCTTCTTGACTCCAGGCCCAATACTCTTTCCACTGAGCTTCCAAGTTTCTCTTCCCTCAAGGCTCAGCACAGGTTCTACATCTAATGCTCTGTCTTCCTCCTCAAATTACCCTGTACTCACTTCTCTATGTATATGTTGGCTGCCACTCAAAAAGAATGTAAGCTCCTTGAAGGCAAGAAGTAAGTACTTTGGAGGTTTTTTCTTCCTTCTGTACCTAGCTGGCACTGAGTTAATGATTCAATTTAACATAATGAACAAAAGCTAGGTTAGGAAGTGGTAATAATACTATTAATCATAAGAAAAGGGGTAGTGGATAGAGCACTGGCCTGGAGTCAGGAGGACCTGAGTTCAAATCTGGCCTCAGACACTTGACACTTACTAGCTGTGTGACCCTGGGAAAGTCACTTAACCCCAATTGCCTCACAAAAAAAAAAAAAAAGAATAACACCATTGATACTGTATTTTACAGTCTTTAAAGCATTTTCTATTCATTGTCTTATTTGATCCTCACAGCAACCCTAGGAGACAGGTGCCATTTTTATCCTTACTTTACAGTTGAGGAAACTGAGGAAGACTGAGCTTAAGTAACCTACCCAGGATCATACAGCTAGTGTGTCTGAAACCAAATTTTAACTCAAGTCTTCCTGACCACAGCCACCGCTCCAGTGTGAGCTACCTAAATGTTCTAGGTACCAAAGATATTATTATCCCCTTTTAACAGATGAGTAAACTGAGGCTGAGAGATTAAGTTACTTAACCAGGATCATAAAGCTAATGAGCTTCCTAGGCAGAGATCAATCTCTCTCTCTCTCTCTCTCTCTCTCTCTCTCTCTCTCTCTCTCTCTCTCTCTCTCTCTCTCTCTTTCTATCCAGAGATGTTTCTACTGTACTCCACTCTGTGTATGCATACTAGGAGCTACAGGTTTCTTCATTTCTGTGGGCTTGCTCAAATACAGTGGATGGAAAAGAAACCCATAAGACAGATACCCTTCAGCTAAGGCTCTTAATTCCCTGATATAAATACATGTGGAGAAAGAAACCTAGAAACTAGTCAACCAATCAACAATAAATAAGCATTTGTTAAGCACCTACCTTGTGCTAGGGACTGTGCTAGGTGCCGATGACCTAAGAACATAAATGAGACAGTACCCTCCCTCAAGGAGGTTGCAATCTAACTGGAAAGACAGTGTGTACAATGTATGTAACAGTGGCTATGCTTTAAGGCAAACTTAAGGATAAGCCAGTGAAAAGTGATTGGCTTGTTGATAAAGGAATCAAAGGCTTCTGGTTGTTCTCTTTGCCCTCCTATCCTACCTTCAATAACAGGAAAACTATGTCAAAGAGAAATGAATCCTGAGCAGGAAAAGGTCCCCACTTCCGGGGACTTTAAAGAGAGAAAACTTCTGCTCTTGCTCTCTTCTTCCTCTCTTCTGAAAGTGTGACTTGGGATTCTAATAGATCTTCTTTGGACTTTCCATGGAGGTGATGAGATTTATCTCCCCTCTCAACATGGGAGCTGGGCTGACGCTCATACACAGTAAAGAAAACATGTGCTGTCTAGGCAAACCTGGGGCTAGACCTCAAGTCACTGGAGGCCTCTTCTGCTTTGGGTTTCTTTCCCTGAACACAGTGGTTCTGATATGCTATTTTTTTTTACAATTTCATGAATTATAGAAGTTGGGAACTCCTGGGTCTATGTATTGATTATCCATCAGAAGGTGGGCTCTGAACTGACTTCTCAGAGGGGAAAGAAACTGCTAATCAAAGAATGAGTCTAAGTCGTGTCTTAGCTTGTCAGATGAAAAGGAAGTTAAATGAGTTACTCAGAGAATACATGAGGTAAGAAGAAAATGCCTGGTCAGAAATTAGACAAATTGTTATACGTTTTAAGTCTCAATCTCCCAGAAAGGTAGAATAGGATTTATAGGTTACTATTTCATGTTTTAAAGTATTTATCAATGCACACTTGATCTGGAACACATAGGTGGCACAGTGGATAGAATGCCAGGCCTGAAGTCAGGAAGACCTGAGTTCAAATCCAACCTCAAACACTTATTAGCTGTATGACTCTGGGCAATTAATTTAACTCTATTTGCCTCAGTTTCCTCATCTGTAAAATGAGCTGGAGAAGGAAATGCAAACCACGCCAGTATCTTTGCCAAGAAAAAACCCAAAAGGGGTCACAGAGAGTCAGGCACAACTGAAAATGATTAAATAACACCCCAAAATACCTGATCTACTTTGTACCTTTCTAGAAGAGATCCAGTTAATTGCTGTTGGAAAGACCCTAGACATGAGCCAAATCTAGAATTTAAAAGATTTACCCCACCCCCCAAGGTTCCAGGGTTGGGGTAAAATGAGCCATAGGGCAAGAGAAGAATATGATTCCATTCTTTAGGGCCAGGCTACCCCAGGACTGGATCTGTTCTGTGCAAGGTCAGAGCAAGGACCCCTTAGCATGAAAGGGGTACCTCACCTCTTTGGCTGTGAAATTTTACATACATCTATAAGTGTTATCAAAACATATCTGGAATAAATATAGGGTATTTGGGGAAAGGGAGGTCCTAACCTAGAGTGGGGGGGGGGGACAAAATCAGGAAAGGCTGTCTGATGTCTGGGTTGAGATCTAAGGAAAACTAAAGGTTATAAGTGGCAGAGAGGGGCAGCTAGGTGGCGCAGTGGATAGAGCACCGGCCCTGGAGTCAGGAGTACCTGAGTTCAAATCTGGCCTCAGACACTTAACACTTACTAGCTGTGTGACCCTGGGCAAATCACTTAACCCCAATTGCCTCACTAAAGGAAAAAAAAAGTGGCAGAGAAAGGGAGGAAAAAGACTTCTTGGGGGGAAATAACGAAAAGGTGATCAAGTTGTCAAAATGAAGCCCCCTCCACCAGGACATTTGTGGAACTTGCTTCTGCTTTTCTATCAGACAAGTCCTACAAGTGTAACAGGGGCCTTGCTGCATACAAGCATGGAGTGGTTGCCCTTCCCATGGGATAGTACCAGTGAATAAGAATATTTGGCAAGGTGGAGGCCAATAGCCATGGGTGAGCCCTGGCAGTATAAAAGCTCAGAGAGATTTTTCCTCACCCAAAAAGCTAACCACACAGAGAACAATGAATGGAGACTGGGATTCATACTGCACAAGGGAGAAATAAATTGTGTTTCCCAAAAATAATTCCTTGTACTCTGGGGCCAAAATACCTCAAAAAAGCACAAGGAGCTAAAGGCAATAAAAGGTCCCTTTAATTATCCAGCCCAACCTTCTCATGTTATGGATGGGGAAACTGAAGTCCAAAGTAGAGAAATGACTTACCCAAGATCACACAAATACCAAGTAGCAGAGCCAGGATATGAGCCTCTGTCCTCTGATTTTAAACCCAGATTTCTGGACACATCTTCTGAACATCTACTTTGCCCAGTTCCATATTTGGCCCTATGTCTTAGATAGGATACTAATGGGGTATGGTTCAGACAGAAGACATACCTGTAGCAATATCACCCCCCAATACTATTACTCCCTTTCAAGCATTGGCACAGGAAGGATCCTGTGACTTCCAGAGTTTCTCATTAACACTAGTCTTCTGCTAGAGCTTCCATCTAAGAGAAGCATACCAACCAATGCAAAGCTTGTGCTGTCCAAGGAAAATCTGTCCTGGGTGGAAATTCCCCAGTACTGTCTAGGTAATTCGGGGTCATTGACTCCCTGTGTCTGCGTCATCACTCTGCAGCTGGGTGGCTCTTATTTTCCAGGCAGCCTCCAATGACCCTGAAGAGCAGACATTGCTGGATTCCCTCTTCAGTCTTACATTCCAACTTCCAACCCACTGGAACCTCTCCAGACCCGACAGGTGAGGCATGACTCTTGACCTCCTTGCCTCCACTGGGGGCAGAGTGAGTGTCCTCATCAAAATCCCAAATGGCCCATTTCTGCTACTTCAATTAATGGGAATGAATTCCCCCCCCCCTCTCTCTCTCTCTCTCTCTCTCTCTCTCCAACCCTCTGCCCTAGCCTCCTACAACCTTACAATGTGTTCCCAGGTAATCTATCCATCATTCTGTCCTACCACATTTTACTTTGGGAAAAGAGGACTTCAGGTGTCCAAAACTGAAAACCCTGGGGAGGGAGGGAAGAGGGGGTAGGGATGGGGGAGTCTCGTTGAAAACAAGCACAGTGGGCTCCAATTCCTCACTCCTGGTCATTCTTGTCAAATGTTCATCTGAGAGGACCAGATTGCTGCTGTTGCTGAAATAAATGGAATCTGGCAGGAAAAGCTTTTGTTTTTCCAATCCTAGTTTTTACAAAGAAAACACTGGGATCTTGTTGGAAACGGGTACTGTTGAGGATGGCTCCTCGGTGTGTTGTGAGGTTTGGGTTGTTGTTGGGTTTTTTTGTTTTCTCTTCCCACTGAATCCTCTCCAGTTCTGTGATACCCGCTTTTTAATGCAAATAAAATGTTCGACTGGAAATCTTTCAGCATCCCTGCCACAGACAAGAAGCAAGGTGCCAATTTCTCTTCTCTGATGGCAGTGGCTCCCATCCGACATTTTGTTACTTTGAGGCACAGATGACTGGTTTACTGGGATATGCCCAGGGAATTTGAGTTTTTAAAAAAGGCAAGTCACTTTTAAGTTGGTTTCTTTGGTCCAGTCTATCCAGCCTAAAATTCCCATCCCCTTCATCAGGAATTGATTCCAATGAAAAAAGAAAAGAAAAGAAAAAAAGAGGGAGGGGAGGATTTGGACCCAGGTACCCATGTGGGCAATTTCCAAGATTTCATTGAGCAAAGCAACTTCTTTCCCAGATGAAGAAAGAATCCCTTTTTTGCATGCTGTGAATAGATCAAAACAGCCCCCTCCCTTTCCCCTGCATTTCCACCAAGTTTCGTGCTACAAATGGAAGAGAAAGCAGGATTGGGTTACTGCCATTGAACTGAATGAGAGTGTCTATTACTTTTCACGACAGTGACAGCACCCTCCCCCTCAGATCCATCATGATCTGTCCCGGCCCCATTGTTTTAGAGCAGAATAAGTGGGAATTTTCAGAATTGCTCCTACAGAGGCTTTTGTTGGAACAGAAACTTCCCTCGCACCTAAAGGGAATTGAATTAAGTAGCAACATGAACTGAGCATGGCAATTGTTTCAACAGGTATCACTAAAAGAGGAGTAAAGGGCACAGGATTAGGCCCTGGAAGAACTGGAGAGCTGTTCTTAGCTCTACCCCCATTTCACTAGGTGACTTTCATTCAGTTAGAAAGAATACTGCGCTGGGGCCTGGAACACCCGAGATCAAATTCTGACCATGTATTATTACCTGTGCGGCCAGAGGCAAATTTCTTCCTCCTCTGGATCTTAGGTTCCTCTTCTGGCAAATAAGGGAATTGAATGATCTGAAATCTAAGATCCTTGCAGCTCTAAATCTTATGATAGCCTAGGACAAGTTATTTCTACTTTGCTTTCTCTAGATCATGTCTGCCTTCCTGAGACTCCTGGAGCATTTTTAGTCTCACCAATGAATGAGTGGTAAAGTATTTATTAAAATCTTGATATCTGCTGGGCACTATGTACTATGTACTAGAGAAAGAAATCCAAGTGGAAAAGGGTGCAGGGAGTTGATGCAATCCCCTATATGGAAGAGGCTGGAGAACCTGCTTCTGTAGCATGACAATATGTCAAGGAAGCATCCTGGTCCCCAGTCAAGAGCATGTGAAGACTTTCTGGAGCTGGTGTGACACAGAGAGCCCACAACACTTGCTGTTGCTTCTGTCTCTGTTACATCTATTCTTTCCACCTTTTAGGTGAAGGATATTAGAGATGGCCATGGCCTTGTGAGCTTTGAAAGGTCAAGACTGTGAGCCACCAGAAGTCCAGGAACTGTTCATAATAAGATTTGCTGGAAGGTAGATGTGATGAGCAAAGGTCCAGTCCAGCTATGGCAGAGAAGTGTACTTGGCAGGGGGGTGGGCAGCTAGGTGGTGCAGTAGATAAAGTACTAGCCCTGGATTCAGGAGAACCTGATTTCAAATCTGGCCTCAGACACTTGACACTTACTAGCTGTGTGACCCTGGGCAAGTCACGTAACCCTCATTGCACCACAAAAAAAAAAAGCGTACTTGGTGGGGCAAATGCTATTTTAAAATTACTTTAAGTCTAACCCCACTCTCCTAGAGACCAAAGGGAGTGTGGGCCACTAGGTGTTAGGAAAAAATGTTTGTACTTCCATTTTTGGCATTTCTACGAGGTAAAATATCCCTTCATAAAAGCTAATCAATGTGAATTGGTTAAATGATATTAAGGCACTAATCACTGGCAATTGAAGGAGGAGGGAAATACACTGGAATGGGCGCTCAAGTTAATAACATCATGGAAAGATATCTGCAACCCCTCAGGGGTATCCCTAGAACTCTGAAGAGGATATTTAGCCAATCACTCTAATATAAACCCAAGTCTTCCTGACTCCACTTCCAATACTCTATCCACTTCACCACCTACTTGCCTTTACTGATGTAATCTAAGGACCATGGGGACTTCCTATCTTACATGGAGCTGAATTTTCCTGTATATATATATATATATATATATATATATATATATATATATATATATATATATATATATAAGATCCCCCTTCAAAATGTGAGCTCCTTGAAATCAAGGACCATCTAAATTTTCTATTTATATCCCTAGCACATAGTAATCACTCAAGAAAGGCTTTTTTTCCTATTTATTCATTCATTCAGTATTTAGAATGGATTTCTCATTTTCCTTACTGAGCAGCTAGGTGGTGAAGTGGATGGAGTGCCAAGTCTGGAGTCAGGAAGACCTGAATTCAAATCCAACCTCAGACACTTATTAGCTGGGTGACCCTAGGCAAACACTTAACTTCTGTCTACCTCAGTTTCTTCAACTGTAAAATGGGAGTCTTAATAGTAGCTATATCACAGGATTGTTGTGAGGACCAAATGAGACAAAGTCTCGAAAGTGCTTAGCACAATGCCTGATACCTATTAGGCACTGTATGATGTAAATTATCATAATTTGATATGTTGTGAGAATAAAATGAGATATTTGTAGAGTGCATATCACAGTGCCTGGCACATATTAGCCGTTATATAAATGTCTATTCCCCTTCCCCTTAAGGATGTTGCAGAGAGTATTCTAGATCAGGCACAGGTGTTTCTAGATGACCTCTGAGGTCCCTTCCAATTCTGTGGTATGTCCTGCCAATATTTTAGCTGAATGAAAAAATAACAAAGCAAGCAAACAATAGATCTCCTTCAAGAGTGACTGGGTCAGCTTTCATTTCATCCACTATCACCTGTTCCCATCCCCAGGCCTAACCAATGAAGGTCTTTCCAGAGCTTGGTATTTCCTTTCATAGCTCTGTAACTACAAGGCATCATTCCTCTCTTCTTTCTTCCCCTCCCCCTCTCCCTGCTATTCTCCCCGCTACCACTACCACTACCACTACCACTACCAAGCCACCTCCTCCATATGGATCCAACAACCCTAGGGACAAACATCCTGGGAGGAATGAGGAAGGGAGGAGGAGGGGAAGAAAATCTCATGAGACAATAGGGTCACAGGCCACATCCACTCCACCACCTCCTGTTTCTATGAATTTCTCAGCTGAAACAGCTCATCATCAAAGCTATTCTGGTGCCCACCCAGCCCTCCTCTGCCATGCCTGTAATTGGAAGAACACAATGCACAGCAGAGCCTCCTATCTAAAAATATACTGCATTCTTGAATGACTACAAAAGCTCCCCCCTCGAGCCCATGGATAGCCAGGCTAAAAACAGTAACCCATGACTTCAGATTGCAAAGACAACAAAGGTAGAGGAGCTGAGTACAGCATGCTACTTCAAGCCATCTGCCATCTTGACCCCCCCCCAAAGTTCCCCTCTCCCTGGAAGGGCTGGAGATCTGCGATGATGTCTCCATACTGTGCACTACAGAGTCTCTGCTGCTTTGGGGAGACAAGGTTCCTCCTTTGAGGAATACCAAGATGAACAGCTCCTGTCTTCAAAGTTTATTGGGTTGGGGGGAGGGTGCAGTGGGGGAGGCAGGATAAAGGGGAATGAGATTATGCAAATTATTATAATACAAGACGGTGCATGGTAAGAGCCATAAAAAGTGTGAACAGAGTTCTATGACATGGTATATGATGTATAACACTAGACCTCTTGTGAATAAAATGTAGATACTTATTGATTATCTATTGACAAACTTTTACAGTCTGGTCAGATACAAACACAAAGACTTCTTGCCTATAGGTACTGACTATACTTCTAATCCTAGCCAACTAACCAAAGTGTATACCACAAGTCCTAATGAGGGCCAGGAGAGAATATTGGATGGCTCAATACAACCTATCCCCACTACTAGAGGCAAGGTTTCAAATACAAGAGACAGAGGCATCTGATCTTTGAGTCAGGAAAACCTGCATTCAAATCTGGCCTCAGACACTTACTAGTAGTGTGAACTTGGGCAAATCACTTAATCTATACCTGCCTCAGTTTCCTCATCTGTAAAATGGATATTTTAATAGCACCCACTTCCCAGAGTCACTGTGAGAATAAAATAAGGTATTTGTAAAGCATATTGCAAACCCAAAAGCACTGGAGATATAGACTATCAATATAGACTATCTATTATTATATTATTATTATTATATAGAGTACTCAATCCCCTGGCATTTATAATTTTTGGACCAATAGCTATTTAGATCCGGAAGGGACCTCAGATAATGCCTGATTTTACAGATGAAGACCCTGCAGTGACTTGCTCAAGGTTACATAGCTATTTAATAGTAAAGCCAGGAATGGAAGAATGTAAGTATTTTCATCTTTACTTCTTCCTCTAAGAATAATCAGGGAAGCAGCCCCTCACTACCACCCATTCCACTCCCTGCAATGTAAAGACCCCAATCAGAGAGTGGTTTGTATCCTTCCCAACCCCAAGGGCATGTGAGATATCAGAAAATTGCATGGAATTATATTATTCTTTCCAACTCAACCTAGTTCCCTGAAGCAATGAATCTAGGAACAAAGTTCCTACTACATGCCAGGCACTGTGCTACCCAAGAAAAGAAGATGTAACAAAAGAATTTACATTCTAACAAACAAGACAAGTACACAGATAAGTATATTACAGCATAAATATAAAATCCACACAAATATATACAAAGTAGTTAAATCCATTTGGTTTGGGACGGGGGACACTAGTAGTTGGGGGGATCAGGAAAGGTTTCATGCAGTAGATATTAGTTGAGCTGTGTATTAAATGAAATGGGAGACTCTATGAGACAGTCAAGGAAGGAACATATTCTAAGCATGAAGGACTTCCAAGGTAAAGGAGATTGCAGATGGAGCAAAGTGTATTAAGAACAGAGAGAAGGCTGGTTTGGCTGGACTGAAAAGTTCCACCCAATAAGGATGGAAAGGCAGGTTGGACCAGGGTGTTTGGGCTTTAAAAGCTAAACAGAGGAGTTTACATTTTATACTAGAGGCAACCGTGAGCAGTCGCAAGAGTAGATGAAGTAAGGGAATCAAATGGTCAGATCTGCACTGAAAGAAAATTAATTTGGCAGTGATGTGTAGCATGGACTAGAGTAGGGAGAATCTAATGGCAAAGACCAACAAGGGAGCTGTTTCAATGGTCTAGATGAGTGATGACAAGAAACAGTAAACTTTGACAACTGATTGGATATGTAAGGTTAAGAAGACTTAAGAGTCACGTAGAATGCCCAGATCATGACCCAAGGAGACTGAAAGGATGGTGATGCCTTCCATCAAAATAGAGAAGTTTTGGGGCAGCTAGGTGGCGCAGTGGATAGAGCACCGGCCCTGGAGTCAGGAGGACCTGAGTTCAAATCCAGCCTCAGACACATAACACTTACTAGCTATGTGACCCTAGGCAAATCACTTAACCCCAATTGCCTCACCAAAAAAAAAAAAAGAGAGAGAGAGAGAGAAGTTTGAAGAAAGGGATGGTTTTTTGGGGAAGATAATGATTTCAGATTTGGGCACATGGTGTTTGAATATCAGATGCCCAGTAGGGACAGCTAGGAGGTGAAGTAGATAAATTCCTGAAGTCAGAAATATTCATCTTTATGAGTTCAAATCTGGCCTCAGACACTTACTAGCTATTTGACCCTGGGCAAGTCACTTAACTCTGTTTGCCTCAGTTTCCTCATCTATAAAATAATCTGGAGAAGGAAATGCCAAAGCACTCCAGTATTCACCAATAAAAACCCAAATGGGGTCATGAAGAATCAGACACAATAGAAATGATTAAACAACCCACCACTACCACCAGAATATCCAATTTGAAGCTTAGATATTTCCACCATGAGGACTTGAATTCCCTGCTTCTCCTGCCCCCTTAGATTATAATATGCTACACTCTAGATTCTTCCCAACTTTTTTGGATTATACTTATTCTTTCTCTAGTGTAAAGGAAGATACCTGCCCTACCTCTTCTTCCTAGTGCTACCGAGAAGTAATGACAACCCCTGTCTCCTCCCTAGCATAAAAGTATGTATAAGGCAGAAGTCAAATCACCATTCTGTGTATGTGGCTCAGCAAATCTTCTAGACATCAGCATCTTTTTTTTAATTTAATATTTTATTTTTTCAATTACATGTAAAAACAATTTTAACATTATTTTTTTCAAGTTTTGAATCCCCAGTTCTCACCCTCCCTCCTTTCTCTCCTCATTGAGAAGGCAAACCATTTCATTAGCATCCTTTTAATAGGATGCATAGGACTAAAGGAATATCTCTAGGGGCAATAAGAGGTCCTAAATAGAGGAGAAGGAGGAGGAGGAAAAGTAAGAAGAAGAAAGAGATGAATGAAGAAGTACTTATTGTGGGAAGTAGTGAAGTAGTAATGGAATAAAAAAGCTAAAGTTGCAAAGACCTTTACAAGTCATCTTGTTTCATCTTCTCATTTTACAAATGAAGAAATCAAGTCCCAGAGAAATGAAGTGATTAATATTAAGATATTAAGCCCAAAGTTATACACGTAGTAAGTGGCAGAGCTTGGATTTGAACTCAGGGCCCTCTGACTCCCAAGTTTGTCACTCTTTCCACTGCCCTGTGCTTTCCTAACAACTCTTGAAACTCAGAACTAATCACTTCCCAGAATCTAATTATTTTTTGCTTTCTCGCTCCCCCTTCTCCTCCTCAATGCCCCCAACAGAGTCTAGCAATTCAACATCTGTTGACTGACAACCCCAGATCGAAACCTATCAGTCAGGACCTAATTAGCAGCAGCTGGAAAAACCTTGAGAGATTACTTGAGTCATTGGAGGGAGCAGAGGTGGGTGGGGCTAGTGTGGGAGAGCTTCCTAAAGGCATTTTTTAAACCTCTCATTCTGTTCCCCTTTTAAATCCTCTTAAGGACAGAAGAATCCAAGCAAATAGAAACGGATCTTTGCAGGCTGCATATTGACTTAGAAAACCACAAATTCACATTATCTACGTTGTGTTATATTTTTATTTATTTATTTTGTTAAACATTTCCCAATTAGATGTTAATGTGGTCAGGGCCTCAGGTGTTTTGCCTGGTGCTTGTGGACCACTGACCATGAGTTTTATACCTCTGATTAATTTCTAGTCCATCCCCCTCATTTTAAACCTGAAGCTGTCTCAAAGAGGTGGTAAGTAGCCGAGCTGAGATTCAAGTGCAAGTGCAAGTATTCTGATTCCAAATCCAGAAATGTTGCCTCTAAAATAAATGCTAGGGGCAAGATTGTGTTGCAGGAAGACCTCATTGGATTTTAATTTCAACCTCTTAACCATTTGGTCATTATAACATTCACTAGCCCTTCATGCTAAGAGACTAACGGTACCCCCATCCCACTAAGCAAGATGTCCATAAGACCTGGGATCCATGGACTTCCAAGGAATCTGTGAATCCATTTCTTGGATGGGAAAAATTACATCATTATTTTCACTAACCTCTACCTGAAATTTAGCATTTTCTTCAATTATTTTAAAACCATTATTCTGAGAAGGGGACCATAGGCTTCACCAGACTGGCAAAGGGGTCCATCATCAAAGAAAAAAAAAAAGATCTGCATGGTCATTTTTTTTAAGTGGGAGAGGCAGGTGAAGCAGTGAGAAAGGATGGGGTCAGCAGAGGTGCTGCTGGAGAAATTGAGGTGGGGGAGAGAGAAGAGAGTCACTTCTGGAAATATACCCAGGCTTCTCTGTCAATGAGTTGCAAGCTGCCACTGCAATTACTGTGTATTCATCCTCATCAGCTGCAGCAGCTGTGGTGCTCGCTACAGTGTGCTTTTTTTATAGAGCTGTGAGCTTTGGGGAAATCCCTTTCCCGCCAGCATGCCTGGTGAAAAAATAAATAATTAAAACCAAAGTTGCCAGACTTGCCAGTTGATGGGAAGATTAGCAGCAGGCCCAAGCTCCAAACACCCACAAACCCATTTGTCCTCCCCAAGGCAAGAGAAATGGATGTGAAGTGAGGGGATCCCTGGGTGTGGATCCTGCCTCTAATTCTTACAATCTGTGTGAACTTGGGCAGGTCATTGAGATGCTCTGAGCCTCAGCTTCCTCAACACTAAAATGAGAGGATGGGAGTGGATGATCTCTGTGGTGCCTTCTAGTTCTAATCTATGAATGTGGTACAGGTGACTAAGAAGAAAGTCAACAGCCAGAAAAGCAGAATTCTCGACATCTTCAATATTGACTACAAGTTTCTGTCCTGGATCCACTACTCATCTTTCTTGACTCTCCTGTGTTGATGTCACCTATGCCTATGGTTTTAATGATCAACTTTATACAGACGACTCCTCAGCCTTTCCTTCTTGCCCTATACTTTCCCTGGAGTGCTAGTCACACCTTTTCACCTGCCTTACTGGATGTATGACCTTGTGAATGGCTCACCAACATCTCAAGTTCAGTATTGCCCAAACTAAGCTCCTCATTTCTATACCTGCAACCCCATTACTACTGGCACCACCACAGGGGTCAACTACCTTTGTTCCCAACATCCTTATTTCTGTTGAGGATACCACTATCCTCCCAAGGCACCCAGGTCATAACCTTAGAGTTATCTTTAATCATTCCCTCTCTCTCACTCCCCATAGTCAATTAATCACCATGTCCTGTAGACTCTACTTCCATACCCCCAAACATTGGCCCTTTTCTCTCCAAACACAATACCACCAAACTAAGTAAACATCATCATCTCTCTTCTGGTCTCTATGCCTCCAGACTCTTTTTTTCAAATCTACTCTTCACACAACTGCCAAAATAACCATTCTCAGGTGATAATCAGTCAACAAGGCACAGTGCTTCAGGGATACATGTAAAAAGAATGAAATAATCTCCTCCATATAAGGATCTTATATTCTAATGTGCAAGACAAGCATATAAATATATGTATGCATTTTTGTTGTTATTTTTTCGTCATCTTACTCTTCATGACCCCATTTGGGGTCTTAGCAAAGATACTGCAATGATTTGCGATTTCCTTCTTCAGCTCATTTTACAGATGAGGAAACTGAGGCAAACTGTGTTGTGTCTCGGCCGAGGGTCACACAGTTAGTAAGTGCCTGAGGTAAGATTTTAACTTAGGAAACTGAATCTCCCTGACTCCAGGCCCAGCACTCTATCTACTGTTCTACTTAGCTGCCCCATATGTATGCATGTCTACTATGTATATATGTATTATGCATTAGTGTATACATATATACAAGTATCTATACCTGTATATGTAGTGTGTGTACATAAACATTATATTCATTTAAATGTTCATTAAAAAGTCACAAAGGGGCTTCAATATTTAATAACTCCTTTATTTTTTGTTCTTAATTTACAATACCATAGGATCATATACAGTATATGTAGGAAATGAATTTACATTATGCGTGAAAAATCAAATCTTGCAAATGGCAAAAAATAAAGAAATAGCTTTTTTTTTTTTTTTAGTGAGGCAATTGGGGTTAAGTGACTTGCCCAGGGTCACACAGCTAGTACGTGTCAAGTGTCTGAGGCTGGATTTGAACTCAGGTACTCCTGAATCCAGGGCCAGTGCTCTATCCACTGTGCCACCTAGCCGCCCCAAGAAATAGCTTTTTAAAAGTCATTAAAAAATTGTGACTTTTGGCCCACCCTGTATGTGTATGTATATGTATATGTATATGTATATGTATATGTATATGTATATGTATATGTATATATGTGTGTATGTATATATGTGTATATATGTGTATGTATGTACAGGTATATGTAGATAGATAGATGATAGATAGATAGATAGATAGATAGATAGATAGATAGATAGATAGATAGATAGATAGATAGATAGATAGATAGATGATAGATAGATAGATAGATAGATAGATAGATAGATAGATAGATAGATAGATAGATAGATAGATAGATAGATAGATAGATTCATCAGTACAAAACTTTGATGGCATCTACTCCCATGATTTTAATCATCAACTTTATGCAGATGACTCCTACAGATGAGGGAGGTACTGACTGGAGAATCAGGAAAGGTATCAAACAGAAGATGTATATCTTCATATTTGATTTGTCATTTAAATACAAATTTGGACCCTACCAGGTAGAGGTAAGGAGGGCATGCATTCCAAGCAGGGCCAACCATTGCAAAGAGACAGAGGTGGGAGATGAAGTCGAGTTTGGAAGGTCAGTTTGGCTAGACTGTAGAGTACAAGAGGAAGAGTAACAGCCAATAAGATTGGAAAAGCAGTTTGGGCCAGGACTTGAAAAACTAATCAGAGGAATTTATCATTTATCCTAGAGGCAATAGGGAGCCCCTGGTTGGTTGAATAAGAGAGTCACAAAGAGGGCAGCTAGGTGGCACAGTGGATAAAGCACCAACCTTGGATTCAGGAGGACCTGAGTTCAGATCCAGCCTCAGACACTTGACACTTACTAGCTGTATGAACCTGGGCAAGTCATTGCCCCTGAAAAAAAAAAAAGATCAAGGTTTAAAAAGAGAGAGTCACATGGTCAGATGTGCTCATGAGGGAAATTACTTTGGCACCAGTATGTTGGTTGGAGAAGTTTTGAACCTCCTGACACGAATCTGATTGTGTCCTTCTCCTACTCAAAACTTTTCCTTGGACCCTGGTTATCTAGACACTAAAAAAACGTCCTTTGCCTGGTATTTAAGGTTTTTTATGGTCTGACTCTAAACCACCTTTTCTGTCTAGTTTCACTTAATTTTCCTTTACGAGCTCTACATCCCAGTCAATCTGGAGTACTAGCTGTCCCTTGAAATAGACATACCATTTGCCACCACCATGCATACACACGGGCCAATCTGCCTGCCTGGAATACACTCATTTCCACATTCAAGCATCTCTTTGTCTCCAAAGTTTAGCTCAGCTACATCTTCCACAAAGTCTTCATTGATTGTCCCTATTTAAAAGTATTTTCTACCTCCTCAAATTTTCCTAAAAGTCTCTGGCTCTTTATTTTCTCCAACCCCATTACATCAGAATGTATGTATGCATATGTGTATGTGTATGTGTACATATATACACATGTACACACATTGTATATGTATTTTTATATGCATGTGTGTGGATATGCATGCATGTTATAAGACTCAGCATAGCATAGTGAATTTAGAGCTGTCCTCAGAGCCAGGAAGATCTGGGTTCAAGTCCTACTTCTGAAAAACAGTGCCTGTTTTACTGAACATATCATTTAATGACTGCATATTGACCTGGAAAATCATGAAGAACATTATCTATATTGTATTATATTTTTATTTATTGTGTCATATTTCCCAATTACACTTTAATTTGATTCCTAATATTATGAATTGCAAAGAGCTGCCAATTTATACTGATAGAAGGAGTTTCATCCCCAGGAGTTCCTTATAACAATGAAGTTACAGGCCTAGTCCCTACTCTACATATTGGTTATATCTACCACCACACCCCAAATAGAATGGAAGCTCTTTGAGGGCAGGAGCTGGTATAATATTTTTTTTTAAATCTTTGTATTCCCAGTGCCTTAGGCTATATCTAACACATAAGAGATGCTTTTAAAATTTTTATCAGGTATTTCTTGATTTTATTAACTCCTGGGTATGTAACATTGTGAAAAACTAGAGCTATAGAGATTGCCAAAACATGGTCCCTGCCAATCTTACCATCTAGTTAAGAATATATGGCATTAGGGGCAGCTAGGTGGCGTGGTGGATAGAGCACCGGCCCTGGATTCAGGAGGACCTGAGTTCAAATCCAGCCTCAGACACTTGACACTTACTAGCTGTGTGACCCTGAGCTAGTCACTTAATCCCAATTGCCTCACACACAAAAAAAAGAATATATGGCACTAAAAAGAGATCTTGGGTGCATTCAACATTTTTATCAATGACTAGAACGAAGATGGGGAAAGGTGCTCCCTTCGGCAATGCATCTCCAGTTGTCCTGATCTATATCTTGCCACCGGATCCAGATGGCTCTGGAAAAGAAAGTGAGGCTGGTGACTTTGCCCAGCCCTGCCTCACTTAAATCCAATTCACTGCAAGTCTTCACCTCCGGATGCCATGGTCCTCTTTGAGAATGAAGGACAGACAACAACATATACTAAAAATTAAGATATGAAAAGCATAGTCAACAGTGACTCATAGGATGCCACTCTGGGGGTCAGAGCTGAGTCTGAATGACCCCTTGTTAGGGATGTGGTAAGAGGGGACTGCAATAGATGAGTGCTAAGATCCTGCCAGTTCTAAAACCTCTGAACTAAGGACTCCCTGAAAAAAAGACCAGAACCTCAGGTGTGAAACTGTAGGTGGCTGGGAAACAGACAGACTGGCCCAGGGGCATTGATTCTGAGTACTGAAGGTGGACTGAAGGGGCTGTTCTTCAGTCAAGGCTTTGGGCCAAGCATAGGGGGACAAACGGGCAGCAGCCACAGAGGCGAAGCCAGTCTTTCTGTGCATACAGATCAAGAAAAGGGCATGGTGGGTCTTTTCAGCCAGAGTCCTAGAATGAGACAATGATGCCCATCAGTAGCGTTATCTTCTCATGCAAAGGACAGCGAGATGTCTCTATCTCTGTACATATCAATTCTCTTTGCTAACGTTGTCCCCTGGTGCCCGGGAGTTGGTTGTAATATGTCAAAACGATGACACATCTGAGAAGTTGATTAATGCTGAAGCATGTTGCAAAATGTACTCAGGCAAATTATATCAGGTACAAGTTTTTCAAGAGGCAAAAAAAAAAAGAGAGTTGTCAGTTATAGAGAAAGGAAGGAAATAAATGAGGCAATTGGGGAGGGGGAGAATACGGTTATAAAACGCATTCATTCAGAATTCAACAAAAGCCCCAGCTGTATGCAGAGCATTGGGCTAGGTACTGGAGAGACACAAAATGTAAATGAGGCACCTGGCCTCATGGGGCTTATGATCTGGTAATAGTAGGGAGGTAGGGCATGTTCACAAATGCCCCTAATATATAATAGTAGATGATAACTGCATTGGAGAAGCACAAAGGGCTGGGCTCCCAGGGAGAGCTAGAGATCATTACTAACAGGGACCAGGACAAAGGAAGCTTCCTGGGGAAGGTGCTATTTGCTAGGTTTTAAATGATCTATAGGAATTCAACAAGGCGAGGAAGGCCATGCCAGTCATAGGGAATGGAAGCAGATGTGGGTCAATGTGGAACATGCAGAGAACAGTTAGTTGTCTAGCTCAACTGAAGAAGAGAAGACATGAAATGAAGTAATAAGCGATAAGGCCAGAAGAATAGGGCAACGCCAGATTGTGGGGCTCCTTGCCACCACTCTGTGATTCTGCAGGTGAGACCATGGTTCCCAGGCACATAGGGATGTTCCTACAGTACAAAGAACACCTCTCCCAGTGCCATACAATGGAATCAGAAGACCTGGGCTCCAATATGGATCTGATGCTTACTTCTGGATCCCTAGGCAAGTCTGGCAGGACAGAGAGAATACTTAGCCTCTCTATGTCTAGTCTTGGCTTCCTTGTATGCAAAATAGGGGGAAGAGCTTGTACAACCTACCACAAAGGGTAGCACAGAAGTGTTTTCTTCATAAAAGTGAACAAGCCTTTAGTATATGCCAGGCTCTGTGCTAAGCACTGGGAACACACAAATACAAGAAGAAAGACAATCGTGGCCCTCAAGCTTATAGTCTAAAGGGAAAGATAACACTTAGTAGGAAACTAAAAAGGGAGGGAGGTTGGGAGGAGAAGGTACCCCCTGGGGAACACAGTAGAGAAAGTCTAGCCTGGAGCCTGGAAAGGGATGAAGACTGTGGACGGTTTCCTCCAAATGAAGGTTCTGGGAAGAACCAGACAATCAGAGAAAGGAGCCTCAGGAGCAGTGTGCACTTCTAGTATGAGAATCCCAGGGGGGGAGCAAAGTGACAAATGTCCAGGGTGAGGAGGCTTCTGTGCATTGTAGAGAAAGTTTAGAAAATCAGGAGTAGAGTCCAGAGAGGAATGAAGACATGCTTGCTGGGCCATTCTCCTCCAAATGGACATCTGAGCTGCATTAATATGCTCTGTATGAACCCCCTCCGAAAATGCCCCACTAAAGCCCCTCTCTCATGCTTCATCATGCTCTGACAGCAAGCCAGACTCCTTCAAGGTGATGTCAGCAGAGAACAAACCCTGGCCGGCCCAACCCAACCAGAAGGGCTGTCTGTCATCAGAGGACCATTAGCAGAACATTGGCCTGCATGGGATGAATTTTTTTGGCTGTAGACTCCCTATTAAAACATGGAGGGGCTGGGGTTTCAATCCATATCACATAGATGGAATTATAGATCTTGGAAATATAATTATCTGTAGAAATGAAGGGATTGGACCGGATGATCTCAAGGTCTCATCTAGCTCTGTCATTCCATGACTCCATAATATTGTTAGGTTCCTATGTGATTTTTAAACATGGCCACTATACATAAAATACAATAGAGTGAAGTCTGTTCAAATAAGAATATAATAAGTATTAACTATCAGTCTCTGGCATAAAGACCAAAAAAATAAAAATAAAAGTACCTGCCCTCAAGTAGATTATCATCTACTAGGAGAGTACAACATGTACAACACCACTTAGCACAGTGCCTGGCATATGGTAGGCATTTAATAAATGTTTACTGAGTGATTGGTTGATGTGCACAGATAAATACAATGCAGGCTAATGTAAGGAGGAAGACATCACTAGCTACGGAGGGAATTAGGAAAGCTTTACAGATGATATGCCATCTGAGCTGAGCCTTAAAGAAAAAAAATTCAACAGGAAAAGGTAAGGCGGGATTCCAATCCAGGAATAACAGCTTGTGAGACTGCAGGAAAGGAGGAGATAGAATGTTGAGTATGAGTTGTCTAGAATGTGGAATACACAAACAGTTGTTGTTGAATCATTTCAATGGTGTTCCACTCTCTGTGACCCCATTTGGAGTTTTCTTGGCAAAGATGCTAGAGTGGTTTGCCATTTCCTTCCCTAGCTAATTTTACAGATGAGGAAATGGAGGAAAACAGGGTTAAGTGACTTACCCAGGGTCACACAGCTAGTAAGAGTCTGAGACTGAATTTGAACTCAGATACTCCTGACAGTAGACCCAGTAGCACTCTATCCACTGTACCAACATAGCTATCTCATATGAAGAAGAGTAATGTGAAATAAGCCTGGAAAAGTACGTAAGAGACAGAAATGGTTGTTTGTCCTCCACTCTCTAAGAGGATCATGACAAATGTCATGACTTGCAATGAATTAGATTTAAGTGAGGAAGAGCTATGCAAAGTCACAAGTTTCACTCTCTCCTCCAAAGTTAGGTCCAATGGCAAGATATATCATTAGGATGACTAAAGATGCCCCCCCCCCAGATGTTTGAGGCAATTGGGGTTAAGTGACTTGCCCAGGGTTACACAGCTAGTAAGAGTCAAGTGTCCAAGGCCACATTTGAACTCAGATCCTCCTGACTCCAGGCCAATGCTCTATCCACTGCACCACCTAACTGCCCAAAAGACACAGATTATAGAGGGCCTTAAGTAACAAGTTAGGGATTTTGTGTTTTATCCTGGAGGTAAAGGAGAGTCCTGAAGTTTTTTGAGGAGAGTAACATGATTATGTCTATGCCTTAAAAAGGTATTTTAGTAGCCATGCAGAAGGATAGATTAGGGAGTGGGGACACTGGAAGTAGGGACACCAGTTTACAAACTATTGCAACAGTCCAGGCAAGAGGTGATCATTACCTGAGCTAGAGTGATAGACATGAGGTGAGAGAAAAGGAAGGATGGGAGAGAACCAACTGGACTTGGTGACTGATTGGATACAGTGAGAAAGGGAAAGAGAAGGCCTAAAGATGTGACAGTAAGGATGGTAGTGCCCTCAACAAAGATAGGGAAGATTTGAGAAGTGGGGAGAGATGAGTTTCCATTGGAAAATACTGGATTTTACAAACCTTAAAGTTCTACATGAATGCCATTACTATCTCTGTTTTACAGATGAGGAAACTGATAATCACAATAAATGACTAAGGCTGCATTTGAAGTCCTTCCTTCTTGATTCCAGGTTCAGCACTGTTCAAATCTTTCTATAAACACTGTGTAATCCTGGGCAAATCACTTAAGCTCCCTGGGCCTCAGTTTCCTTATCTATTATACTAGTAGGATAGCTCCGATGACCTTTAAGGTCCCTTCAAATTCTATGCCTCCCTTAGGCTGGTTTATTCTTAATTGTGCACCCCCCCCCCATTCTAATGCCTTCCTTCTGTTGATTATTTCCCATTTTGTACCTTGTCTTTACATAGTATGGGAGACTCACGTGTGAAAAGGTGTGGAGGTGGTAGATGAGAAGTCTTGTTCAGGAAACAGCTCCCAAACCAGTTTGATTAGAATGGTTAGTATATGAAGAAACATATCACAAATAAAACTGAAAAGCACTTCAGACACCACTTTCTATTGCAGGGGTGTGATGGTAATCGACAGGTACCATGTGCCAAGTATTATGCTGGTTGTTGGGAATTCAAACACAAAGGGAAAAAGTACCAACCTCCCCCTCCCCTCTCTGACCCCCATCAGGGTTTACATTCTACAATCCTTACTTTTGACCACCTCTACAGCTAAAGATCAAACAAAGACTATAGTTACACTGACCTGGATTTTTCTGGACATTTCCAATTTGAGGGGCTCAAATGAGATAATGTATGTAAAGTGCTTCACAAACTTCAAAGTTATATATGACAGTTACTGTATGAGAAAGAGCTTTAGCTTTTAATCACCAACTAATGTCCATATTAGTGGAAGGGTAATAAGTAAATTCAGGAATTAGCGTTTCATTTCCATTTCCATTGTCCAGGCTAATTGTTGGCTTATGTTAGAGGTTGGGACCAAGAGAATTTGAATTTCAAGCATCTTTCATTTCCATTAGGAGACCTGAAAGGCAGCAACCATCTCTTTCATGTGCTAACACTGATAATCAAAGCATAGAATCTTACTTCATAAATGTTTATCCTTGACAATAAAATATAATGGGAAGTGTAATTCATACATATACTATTTGTTCTTCCCTACTTAGACAATTACAGCAATCAATGATGTTGATATAGTACTTTAAGGCTTACAAAGTACTTTTCACATATATCATTTGATTTGCCCCAACAAAGCTATAAGGAAGGTAGGGAAAGTATTATTATCATTATTATCATCATCATCTCCCCTTTTTTTTTTAAAGTGAGGCAATTGGGGTTAAGTGACTTGCCCAGGGTCACACAGCTAGTAAGTGTTAAGTGTCTGAGGTCAGATTTGAACTCAGGTACTCCTGACTCCAGGACTTGTGCTCTATCCACTGCACCACCTAGCTGCCCCTCCCCCCCTTTTTTAAACAAATGAATAAATTGAGCCTCAAAAAGGTTAAAAAAGCTTAAGAGGTAAAGCTGTGGTTAAGTGACAGATTTGAGGTCCAAATATCCAAAGTCAAGTCTACTGACTCCAAACTCAGTACTCTTCCTACAATAGCACACTGCAGAATAGCCAACGTTCAATCTGTAGCTGTTATAGATGTTACTGCCAAATTATGGTTGGTGGTCGTATCAGTTATATTCACTGGCTAATGCCCAATGTGTTTAGTTTCATGTGTAGCAGACTATTGTTGATATCATATTGTTATAAGTCAGCTGTTAGTGCCTACCCATAGCCTTTTCTTGAAGAAAGACTCCCCCTTTCTTCATGACTGTCTCTGCTATCTGACAGTTTCGATTACAATTGTTTTTCAACATCCACAACTATTTGAAACCGGGCTTGGGCATTTCTCCCTGCTTACAGTCAGTGGCAGCTGCATGGGTATCACGTTGTCACTCATCTTTATCCAGCCTTCCTAGAGGTATTGGGTTGCCAGCAATATCATTGCTTGACTGTCTACTCTTGCAATCCACCATCAGTGACACCGACCTACCACTGCACATTCAGTAGGACTCCCAAGTTTCTATCATTCTAATGGCTGCATCAGGACCATAAATTCAAGTAGAAGTAGTGATAACAATAAATGACTATATAGTGCTTTGAGGTTTACAAAGCACTTTACAAATATGCCATTTAATCCACATAACTATGGGAGGCAAGTGCTACTATTATCCCCATTTTATAGATGGGAAAACCGATGCAGGCAGAGGTTAAAGTGACATGCCCAGCATTGTACAGCTAGTAAGTGTCTGAGGCTAGATTTAAACACAGGTTCTTTCTGACTTCAGATTCAGCAGATTATTTCTAAGGTTCCTTCTGGTTCTGAAATCCTAGAATTGGGGGGGGGGCGGGGGGGTGGAGTTTGTCACCTGCAAATGCCTATTTTCAATTCAATTTAATGATTTTATGAAATGCCTGGTCTGAGCCTATAAGCCTAAGTGCCAATCAGTCAATAAAAACTTATTAAGCATCTATTACATGCCAAGCACTGTGCTAAGTAAGCCCTGGAGACAAAAAATGGCCAAAGACAGTTCCTGCCATTGTGGAACTCACAGGTTAATTGGGGAGAGAACATACAAACAACTATGTACAAACAAACTACAGACAAGGATAAATGGGAAATAACTAACAGAGGAAAGGCTTTAGAATGAAGGGGCCTCAGGAAAGGTTTCCAGTTAGAAGATGAGAGTCTAGCTAGGACTTAAAGAAGCCAGGGAGGCCAGAAGTGCTAGGCACTGTGCTAGGGGTTAGTTAGGGATACAATAACAAACAAACAGTGCCTGCACCTAAGGAGCTTAGATTGTTTTTTCCCTCTGAGGAGAAACAACATGTGCACAAATAAGTGAATCCATCTAGGAGATTATTGTTATTATTAGAAGGAGACATGCTTCAACAGGTGATAGACAATAATAAGTAGCCCGACAGATGGAAAGTCAGCATATCCTGCTCCTTAGAAAAGAAAAGGAAGGGAAACTAAGCAACAACAATACAATAAGGGTGTTACTTCTAAGAGAAGACTGAATCGTGCCTGGATTCCGCCCAAGGAATAACTCCAGCACTTTGGACAAATGGACAGTTAATCACCCAAGCACTGTATGCCAGCCCTGGCCATTTTGGACAAAGGTTCTCCTCACCCAGGCTCACACTTCCTTTGTTTATTCCTAAGAATCCAAGCCATCAAGCAGTAACATATATTGAAAACCTATTATGTGGCTACATAACTCAGAATTGGGCAAGGGAAATGAACTGAGACACAAGTCTGCATGCACACACACCCCTTCTCAGCAATGTTGCTGTCATCATACATTTACCTACAGATATGCTCTTGGCATCTGTTGTTTGTCTTTACATGTACTTGAGGGGTAGTGTGGTGTAATGGTTAGAGCATTGTACCTGGAATCAGGAAAATCTGTATTCTGAACCAGTTTCAGACACTTACTAGCTGTGTGACCCTGGGTGAGTCATTTAACCTCCGTAGCTCAATTTCTTCATTTGTAAAATGAAGGAGATGAACTAAACAATTTCTAAGGTCCTTTCCGGCTTTAAATTGATGTTCCTGTGATGCTATTTATGTGTATCTCCCCATTGTAAGCTCTGCAAGAAAAGAAGCTATGTTTTGTCACTGCTCAAAGTATAGTATGCTCTGTATATAGCAGATAATCGAAAAATGTTCTCTCTCTCTCTTTCTCTCTCTCTCTCTCTCTCTCTCTCTATCTATCTATCTATCTATCTCTCTCTCATTCACTCACTCTCCTCCCTCCCCATGTCTGTCTCTCTGTCTCTGTTCTGTCTGCCTTCTGTCTCCCTCCTCCTTCATCTCTTCTGTCCTCTCTCTTCTGTCCCTCCCTGACTCTCTCTAGTCTCTTACTCTTTATTCTCTCCTCTTTTCCCTCCCTCTCTTCTCTCTTCTCTCTTCTCTCTCTCTCTCTCTCTCTCTCTCTCTCTCTCTCTCTCTCTCTCTCTCTCTCTCCTATACATTTCTCTCTCTCTCTCTCTCCCTCCCTCCCACCATACTTTCACACAGAGAACTTGTAGCAAGGTGACATCAAAACCGGCCTGTTTGATTTGAAAATCTAATAAAAATCAGTAGAAGGAGGTGCTTGAGGTTTGAAAGAGAGGGAAGGAAGGAGAGAGGGAAAGAGAAAGAAAGAAAGAGAGAAAAAAGAAAGAGCAAGAGGAAGGAAGGAAGGAAGGAAGGAAGGAAGGAAGGAAGGAAGGAAGGAAGGAAGGAAGGAAGGAAGGAAGGAAGGAAGGAAGGAAGGAAGGAGGGAAGAAAGAAAGAGAGAGAGAAAGAAAGAAAGAAAGAAAGAAAGAAAGAAAGAAAGAAAGAAAGAAAGAAAGAAAGAAAGAAAGAAAGAAAGAAAGAAAGAAAGAAAGAAAGAAGAAAGAGAAAGAAAGAAGGAAAGAAAGGTTAGTTGATTATTGGATTGAAGTTTTTACTTCTCACTGAGCACACTATCATGGTCCCACATGCCCCAAGTATCCACCCCATCACACACATGCACAAACACTCCCTTTGGAAATATCATCACCCTCCTTGAATATAGACAATCTGCCTCAAAGAGATGAACGGCAGTCACTACAGCTTTGTGGTTAGCCTGTGGCTCCCAAGAGGGGAGGAGGTAATATTTCTACCCTTATCCCAGACCAGGAACTCTTGAAGCATTTGGCCTGTAGCATTCTTTGTAAAGTGTTCATTCACGTCCAGCAAAATTCCAGCCCAGTTAGAGGCCTGATGATTAGATGCACCAAATATCAAGGATGGGACCTCGAGGCAAGAGCAGGAGAAGTGCAGTCTCCCATGTGCACTTAATGCAGGAACAGTTAGTCCTCTAGCCGTTATGAGCAGAGAAATGTTCCACCAGAGTTCTCCAAATAGGAAACTCTTAGTCCTATGATTGCTTCTATCATTTGCCATATTTTCACTCCAAAAGCCACTCTAGTTCCTACATGGTTAGCAGCTTTTATGGCCCAAGATAAGTGTCCATCCCTTTTAATTTTCATTGTTGCATCTGTTTTGCCATTTTTCTGCAGCAGGTTGTATTACAATGGGACGATTAATGAGGAAATGGATACAAACATTTTTATTTCGAATCGCAGCTCTCGGACAAGATCTGGAAAACAGAATCAAGCCATATGATTGTAAAAAAAAAAAAAAACCCTCTCCACCCAACCATTGGGCACATTGCCATTATTTGTGAATAGCATGTAAATATAAACAACTTAACCAAGGGTGGGGAAATGAGGAGGAATGGGGGAGGACAGAGATGTACATTTTTCATTTGTGCTCAGCTAATCATTTTTTTTATTATTAATTTGGCCCTTTTTATTTCACATAAATGTCATCTCCAGCACCAAACATCAACAAATAGGATCATTTATCTAGCCGGGGAAAGCAAAACAGTGAGCCGCCATTCAGAAAAGACAGCCGACATCCCAGCCGCACCACTAATAAAATAGGCCTTCGGAACAGAAAAAATAAGTCATTTTCTATTACTTTCCGCCATACCTTGTCCATAAACATAGGGCTACTGGTAATTACATTTAGCAAAGAAACAGGCTCAGATGATTATAGTTTCCTAGGATGGAAAAACCACTGAAGAGCACCCAGGACCTGCGTTCATAGGGGGAGTAGGCGAGAGAGCTGCTTCTAAAACGAAACCTCAGTCAGGGCCCCTCAGCTGCCTCGCTGGGGTCTGGGTTGGCAGCGAGGGAGACATTCTCAAGGGATTTTCTCTTTCCTTTCATTGGCCTGCCCATGACCTCTGAAAAGCAAAGAAAATGGCTTGATTTACAGGGTGGTGCAGAGGGACAGAACAAGGGGAGGAGAAATGTGCTCTATACCTCAGAAGAAAAGAAAGAGGCCCAGAGGTAGAGCGCGTAAGCCCCTTTAACTATTCTGTGACATCTATAGATCACACGTTATACGTGTCACCGTGTATAAACGTGGGATTTTCATGCCCACACATGTGTATGCATGCACGTCTGTCCGTGTGTTTCCATATTGAATACAGGGGGTATAGGGGGTAGGATGGATGTGCTGATAAATCCACTGATTCTACACTTTCATGTCACTGAAACATTTGGCTTGCCTGAGCGCTTTGCCCGTCTGCCAAGCAAGCCACTGACTCCACAGGAGAATGGTACTGTCGATCTCTGCAGGAATATAAGACCTTTTTTTTTCAAGTAAAATGTTCCCTAACTCTGCAAGGGAGGTTGGCAGTAGATCTCCAACTCTGGCCTGTCTTTTTAATACCCCTACAATAGCTCAGTTGGATTGAGACCAGCTGTTGGTGCATTACCATTTGTAAATGCTTAAAACAGCTACTCCTTGTTTTCTTGGCAATACTGACTGTGGAAAAAAAAAAAAAAGCTAGCTCCAGCCACTTTCATTCAAACATTAAGAATCACTGGATGCCAGGTTTGGCACCCATAAGCCATTGTTCGCACGGCTCTCTTCAACAAGTTTCTCCCTCAACTCCCCCCCCACCCACCCACCCATCTTCTCTCCCTCCCAACATCACCAGTACCACCACCACTGCCCTCCCTGCCTCTACTCACCTCCCCCACTCCATCCCAAGAAAAGAAAGAAAAGAAAATGAAACCGGTTGGGGGAATCCAAAGCCCTTTCCTTCAAACTCTGATTTCCACTGTCCCTGTCATCTTTCTCTGAAAGAAAATACAGCTGAAGTGAACTACCATTGTCTGAGGATCTTATCTCCTTTTTCTTTTCTTTATTATTTTTTTAAAGAATCCTAGTCACTGGTCTGGATGATTATCATTTTACAGGCTCTCTCCCAAGCCACAAAGACAGTCTGAATGACCATAGGGGAATTTCCCAGATCGACAAAGTTCCCTTTTTCTCCTCTGCATGTTCTGAGGCTCATTTAATAGGGTCCTTAGTCTTTCCCAGGCATGGTCTAGGATCATGGCCTGGGAGTGAATCTAGGGTGGGAGTGGAGGATGACATGGTGGAAGAAAACCAGGTCTTTTTCACAAGGCTGGGGCAAAGCCAAGGGTTTTCATATCTCCACATCTCCCAGGCTTCACCTAAACTCCCATGTTTCATCTCCAAGAAGACAACAGCGAGCAATTTGGAATCTGAAGTGGGGGAGGAACGTGCCTTCCCTTTTGTTCCCCCCACCCCCATCAGCCAATCTCCATTGGCATAGAAGGTCTTCCCATTCCTCATTCCCTTCCATCACTCCGTGTGCCCAACACAGTCACAGAGCTTGCATCTCGATGGTTGCAGCTGCTAGGACAATAGGCTTAATTTGCCATCTCCCTGTTCCAATGCCCTTCTCTGCCATCTCCTTTCCCCACCAGGGGCAGCAGTGGCTACATCTGTTCCCCTTTCCCTTTGCTGGAGTGTTCAGCCCAGGAGAGGGAAATGTCTGTCAGTGTTCACACACATATACACAACACACAACACACACACACACACACACACACACATATACGCACACAGCGTTTCTTGGAATAGAACAAATTTAGCCAGCCAAGAAACACTTTGAGATTCCAGGCATACAATCTCCCAGGTAGAACAAGATCGACCAAAATAACAGGAACTGGGTAACTCGTTTTGGGACAAAATGGTCTCAAATAAGGAGGTCTTGCTCAGATTTTGGTGAAATGTGATTCAGTCAATTTTTAATTATTCCACTGATGAAGGAGAATCTTAGGGTCCCTGATCCAGTTTGAAGAGAATCCCCCCAAAAAAAAATTTTTATCATTGATTTGATGATGCATTATATGATGGAGGAGGCAGCTGATCTGTTTTTCTAGATTGTTTGGCTTGGACTAACATAAATACAGGTGAACCCCACTTTGCTAAAAATTCAAATTTACTAAATTAGTCAGTGATTTACTTGCCTTACAAAAGGACTGACTTCCCCAAATGGCCTCCCCTCAAACTTCCTCAAATATGACCTCTCCTAGTAAATTTAATAAGGTGTTCAACATGAGTCAAATTTATTCCCTAGTCTAGAAGGGAAATATCTCTATAATTTGCAACCCACTTTTAGGCCATCAGGGGGCCACAGTCTGCATGAATGGGAGCTGCCAGCCGAGCTCACCCTGGGATACAGCAAATTGGCCACGGATAATCGACAAAGTATATAATCCACCTGCAACTAATCAAGAGTTGAATGAGTTCAATAAGATGGAAACTGCGTTTCAAGCTGTGGGATTCATTCTATACTAAGATGGGTGTACAGTAAATGCCACAAGTTCTCCTTGTCCACTCAAAGTCCCCATTCCCAATATCTGATACTGTTCTCCCTAGGGCCCCTGGACATGTTACCCTTTTTCTCAATAACAGTGGGAAACCAGAACTTGTGAATGAGTCTCTTGGAAGGGGGAAGGTGAAGGGGAAAGCCTTTATTAAGCACCTACATCACAGTAGGTACTATTATGATCCCCATTTACAGTTAAAGAAACTGAGGCAAAAAGAAGTTAAGTGACTTGCCCAGGATCCCAGAGCTAGTATGTATCTGAGCCTGGATTTGAACTTGGATCTTTCAAACCCAGAACTCCATCTACTATACCATCTAACTGCCTTCTGGATAAGTAGACATTAAAGGACCACTGTAGCCATTTTCTCTTCACATGCCTCTGATGCCACCTTTTTCCCAGTAAGACTCTGAGAATGTTGTTCATTTACTTCCCCATCTTCACCTAAGTGAGAACAAGGATACTATAACCAGGATTTTTCCCATAATGAAAAAGGAAAAATAAAGTGAGTCGTTAGATCACACAATCAGTCGGACTGGAAGTGAATCCCCAACTCTTCCTCTAGCCCTTAATCTGCAACCCAAACAAGCACTTGGTGGTCAATGATCGCAGTTGGTTAAACCATAGTGCTAAGGAGGTCAAGGTTGGGGTGAGGACTGATTTGTTTCATATGGCTACAACCTGACCATAGCTGGCCATCTCCCAAATGTGTGCTGTTGGTCACAAAAGATGAGAGCATATGGATGAATCAATACAATCCATCTCCACTACTTGGAAAATAACCCAGTATTGAGTTACAACCAAATTGATACTATCAAAACATAAATTCTCTATTATCTAGGTGCACATCTATTTTGTGTATTATCCAAACTGAAGTTATTATTTCTAGACTGGCTTCCCAGGCAGACTGGCTTTCCATTCCCAGAAGCATGAATGCTTCTTTTGGTTGGAAGACCAAAAGTATCTGAGAAATGCAAAATCATCTTTGTAAAGCTTGTTTGATGCTTCTTTCAAACATATGTAAACAGAGGCAAATAGGAAGAAGACTAGATTTCCCATGAGTCTCTGTGGCTGAAGGACGATACTGACTGGATCATCCATTTTCATAAACATTTCATGGAGAACAAATTGGGTGAACAAATCATGAGGACAGGAGAAGAGGGTGGCCACTGCAAAAAAGCTGTGACCTCAAGGAAAGAGAAGAGCCTCGGAGAGCAAAGAGAAGACCACAGCTACCTGAGCCAAGCAATGCTGTATCCCAGGCAAAGAGACAGCGTGAAACAAAGTGAGAATTGGTAACAGATACCAGCATCAGCCTCAAGAATATCTGTACTGATGGCCCAAATCTCTCTTATCCCTCATCTGCTTCTATTTCCCCATTTACCTTTACCCACTCCTCTCAGGAACACTGCATGATGTCTCATCTGCCCAGTTGTTGTACTCTTACCTAGATCACCAACTATGAGGGTCTTCCCCAGCACTACTACCTGTGAGGGTCACTCTGCCATCATTTAAGCAGCCCCTAAAAATCTCACCTCCTCTCAATGTCTTTCCAGATAGATTAGAGAAATACCAAAATACTTCTCTTTCATTGACGAACATAGAATCCTTACAAGTACTTTGCCTAATTAAATATGCACTATTGGTCTCCCTTTCATCCCTTTCATTTCTTTCTTTTTTTGTGGGGCAATGAGGGTTATGTGACTTGCCCAGGATCACACAGCTAGTAAGTGTCAAGTGTCTGAGGCCGGATTTAAACTCAGGTCCTCCTGAATCCAGGGCTAGTGCTTTATCCACTGTGCCACCTAGCTGCCTCCTCCCTTTCATTTCTAAATTATACTAGCCCTAACCTACATATCATAAAATTAACTGAACTTTATGTTGCACTTTTGTTTGCAAAGTGTTGTGCATACGTTTATTTCATTGGAGAGTCACAATACTAGGAGATTTCATACACACATGCACACATACACATCACTATTTTATATATTAGGAAACTGAGGCACAATGAAGTTAAGTGACTTGCCCAAGTTCAAATAGCTGGTAAGTGTCAGAGGTAGGATCTGAACTTAGATCTTCCTGATTCCAAATGCCCTTTGCTCTCCACTTTGCCACTCATTCACTTAGTTGGTTTAATGCTTCTGTTTTTTTTCCTATAATTCTTTTAAGTATGCCCATCTTGGTGTGTCTTCCTCAGACTGTGAACTCCCAATAAGCTAAGAAGAGATCTATGGAATTCCTTTTTTTAATGCACACATAGTTTAAAAGTAAATGCAGGGCAGCTAGGTGGACCAGTGGATAAAGCACCGGCCCTGGATTCAGGAGGATCTGAGTTCAAATCCGGCCTGAGACACTTGACACTTACTAGCTATGTGACCCTGGGCAAATCACTTAGCCCTTGTTGCCCCGCGCAAAAAAAAAAAAAAAAAAAAAAAAAAAAAAAAAAGCAGATGCAATTAGGCACTTGATTAAGACTTTGATGATGAGATAAATTTATGTCTGCAATACATATTTTTGTACAACATATATGGGAAACAATATAGGGCAGTGGGTGGAGAAGGGGGAAGAACAACACATATATGCTGATAAATGGTTAAAATAGATAGTCAACAGTAATGCCTAAAAGCAGGATTTAATTACATGCCTGTATTTAAGTGCACTAAAGCAAGAACACCCACTTCTCCGGGTTACAATAAAGCAGTGAGTCCGTTGATACCTTTATTTCTCTTAAGGCCTTACTCCTGACTTGCTGGACTTTCTCTGGCTGTGATACAACAGACTTCTCAAGTGAAAGTTCAGTCAGCCTTATGCCTTCTTCACCCTGGAAGTTCTCTCTTCTCTTAGCCTCCTCACCTTGGAAGCACTCTTCTCCTCTAATTGGTCAACTTCTCCCAGAACCTCTATTTCAGAGAGAGCCTCCAGGCCAGCCACGTCTTTATTCTTTTTCATGCCTGACTCTCCAGGCTTCCTTCACTAAGTATCTTTACCCAGCCATTTTATGTGTTACCTTTCCCGACTGGAGGAGAAGCTAGGTGGCTCAGTGGATAGAGTGACAGGCCTGAAGTCAGGAAGACTAATAATCTTCCTGAGTTCAAATCCAGCCTCAGACACTTGACACTTACTAGCTGTGTGACCCTGGGCAAGTCACTTAACCCCAATTGCCTCACCAAAAAAGAAAAAAAGAAAAGAAAAATAAAAGAAACAAAAAGCCTAGTCAAGGTGATCACAATTAGCAGGAGGAACAACACAGACAATCAAAAGAAGAATGCTTTTTAACAACACAAGTTATCAAGTCAAGCAAATGAATAAACTACAAAACAAGCTCATCATGTGTTCCAAAGATTCAGAGCATCTGAGTGAAAGTAGAATCAGTTTAAAAGTTGCAGGAAGGAGGGGCAGCTAGGTGGCACAGTGGATAAAGCACCAGCCCTGGATTCAGGAGGACCTGAGTTCAAATCTGACCTAAGACACTTAACACATACTAGTTGTGTGACCCTAGGCAAGTCACTTAACCCTCATTGCCCTGCCAAAAAAAAAAAAAAGTTGCAAGAAGCAATGGGACACAGTGAGAAAAGTGGTGGATTTAGAGTCGGGAAGTCGGTTCCTATCCCATCTCTGTCACTTACTACTAGTTTGACTCTGCACCAGTCATTTAATTTGGGGGTTCCTTGGTTTGTTCATCTGTAAGAGACAACCAATTGTGATATAACTGCTGATTATAATGACTTTCCCAGGAGACTAAGATGTTTTCCTTTTATCTTTTGTGTATATTATGTATTTCTATTTTATATATTTTATGTGTGAGTATATATATAATATATATCTTGTATTTGTTTATATTATTTATTATATTTTTAAATAACCAATTTGTATGGATGTGTTCCCCCAGTAGACCATAGTTTCTTTAAGGCAGCTAGGTTGCTCAGTGGATAGAGCTCTAGGCCTGAAATCAGGAAGATCTGAGTGTTGAGTCTGGCCTTACACATTTCCTAGCTGTGTGACCCTGGGCAAGTCACTTTTGTTTGCCTCAGATAATAATAGCAACTATCTTGCAGGGTTGTTGTGTGGGTCAAATGAGATGTTCATAAAGTGTCAAGAATATCACAGGAGTGTAATAAATGTGTAGCTTCTGCGCCTAGCCTTGAACATTGAGTAGGAGATCAATAAATGTTTGTTGAATTGAATTCAGTAAGAAGATTGGATTAGATGGCTTTTTATAAAGCCCCTTCTCAATCTATGATCTTTCTTTTTCTCAAATCTTTTCTGAAAGTTACTACTGATGAACTTATGCTCCAAGGAAGCTACTGATAAGAAGAAAGTCCCTATAAACTACAAAATCTATATAATGGCTAGGAATTAGAGCCAAAGAAGATGCCCATCAATAGGGGAATGGTGAAACAAAATATGCTACCTGAATGGAATAGAATAAATACTACTACAGTGTGAGAGATGATGTATGGAGGACAGCAACTATGACAAGGAAAGAATGATACACCAAAAAATCAAAAGGAAAATGAAACAAAAATTTAAAGATCAAGTATGACTCAAATGAAAAGATAAGAGAATATACCCTCCCCCTACCCCTTTATTGAGGTGGGAGGGGTCCACAGGTGTTACACATTGCACATGTTTTTGGATTTTTTCAATGTATAGATCTGTTTTGCTGAGTTTTTTCCTTAAAAAAAAACTGTCGGGGCAGCTAGATGGCACAGTGGATAAAGCACTTGCCCTGGATTCAAGAGGACCTGAGTTGAAATACAGCCTCAGATACCTGACACTTGCTAGCTGTGTGACCCTGGGCAAGTCATTTAACCCTCATTGCCCTGCCCCCCCAAAAAAAACTGTCATATGGGATGGCTCTCTGGGACAGATATTTAGGATAACTATGGTGATGTAAGAAATAGAAAATATCAATAAAAACATTTTTTAAAAGAGGAAGAAAGTTACTGTTTAGACTGCCTATAAAATATCTCAACAACCAATTTGACAGACTTACTGTATAAATAAACTTCAAATTTGGGGGGAGTTTGAGTTTTTTGTTGAGTTTTGTTTTTCACCAAACTGATCGAGTCATATGTTTGAACATGATTTACTATATCAACCAAAACAGCTGAACCAGTTAGTTGAATATGTAGACAGGGCAGGTATACAACAGAACGCCAACCCATAGGTTCCTATTCTTCTGGACTTCATTTGGCAATATCAACCGAAACCCTATGCCACCATTTTCCTTCCTGTAAAATGACCTCTCTTGCCAATCCTAGAGGGATCAGAGGTTCTTGAAAGCATGGTGTTTCTTTTATGCAAATAACTGTACTGGCTTTAACATGTACTGGAGAATTAGGTGTGTGTGACCTCAGATCCCCTTAGAAAGCTGAATTGCTGAGGGGAAATCCAACCTTAGCTCTGTCCTTGCATTGGCTCACTGAAGGTCAAACACCCTTCTCCTCCTCTCCTCCTAAACTGGGGAGGAGAATGGAAAACACAAGAAGATATAGATAAATATACCACCCAGGGCAGAGTCTGACAATTGTAGTGCTGAATGACATCGCCAACCTCTCACAAAAATAAAATAAAATAAGGAAGAAGATGGAGTAAAAGAATTGGGGGAAATAGAACCCCCACATCCCAGAAATATTACATTCACGAGACATATGAATTATTTAACAAGCATCTGAAAAGACCAAACTCAACGAAAGAATACAAAATCCTGATCAGTACAGACACTTTCCCAGAAGCCCATGACAATGAAATATATTTTATGCCACGGATCAAAATGCCAGAGGACGATGCTAACTTACTGCTTGCCTGACACCCCTAGAGCCTCTGAGACAGGTGCCCGCTGGGGGATCATTCTCCCCTTATCTCAAAAACCTTTGCCACCAGCATCTAGATCACCGTGCCTGGGCAGTGGTGGGGGGGCGAGTGGGGAGAGAGTGGAATTTGAGAAGTGTGTATATTGTAAGTGTTGGTTAAACAACCTCACAGTAATTCTTATTTGCTGGAGGTTTTAGGGAGCAGATGCAGGATTGGCAGGGGCTTGGAGCTGGCGATATAGTTCTGGCTCACTCCAAGCCAACATAGAAGCACACACACACACACACACACAAAAAAAAAACACAAAAAGCTGCATTTTGTGTGTGGGGCGGGGGTGCTCGTGAGCACGCGCATGTGTGTGCCTGCGTGCTTACCTCTTTGCCATGTACTCATTTGGGGTTCCTTGGGGTCGAGCTGACCAATGCAAAACCGGCCTTGGGCCTTAGCCAAGAGAAATACAACTTCTATCAGCTGCTTCATGAGACTCTCTCCATGGCCGTTTATTCTAAGCCTCCTATTCTGCAGGAGTGAGGGGGCTGTGGGCTGCAACACACTGATCGCCTGCCTCGGCAGTATCGGTTGCTAGAAAAGGGGCAAACAAATGGAGAAGCAAATATAAAGGCAGCCAGCAGCACTGAAGCAGTGGTACAGCTGCCAGGCAATAACTTAGATAGTTACAGCTGCCATCACCTAGTTCACGCAAGCTTTTTTAATATCTTTTGGCAGCTCTCGGTGTCACAGCACAAAAGGAGAGTTGGCACTTCCCAGCATACTTTGTTTGACATAACTGTAGGCAGGACCCAGCTGATACCTTCAGCAATGTGGATGGGCTTGCTCTTAAGGTACATTTTAGCAGATCAAACATTTTTGTTTCCCTCTCCCTCCGTTCTCCCCCAGCCCACTTTCAGTACACACGGCACAGCTAAATCATACTTTGGGAATCATACCAGATTATTGGGAGAGCTCAGTATGTTGCAGCATAAGGCTGGGCCCAGCAGCTCCCAGATAAGAGAGAGAGAGAAGAGGGCACTGGTGCCGCACATGCACCATGCACACACACACACACACACACACACACACACACAGAGTATTACTATAGAAGAAGGGGAAAGGAGTAGAAATAAAAGGAAGAAAAACAGGATACCAGCATTCATTTTCTATTGCTAAACCTGAAGCCCTTCTCCCTACTGCCCTTACCATATTTGCATTAAATTTTTGTTGTTGTTGTTCAGTCATTTAAGTCCTGTCTGACTCTTCGTGACCTCATTTGCAGTTTTCTTGGCAAAGATACTGGAGTGGTTTGCCATTTCCTTCTCCAGCTCATTTTACAGGTGAGGAACTGAGGCAAGTAGGATGAAGTGACTTGCCCAGGGTCACATAGCTGGTAAGTGTCTGAGACCACATTTGACCTCAGGAAGATGTCTTCCCGACTTCAAGCAGGGCATCTCTGTCCACTGAACCACCTTTACATTAAATAAGTAATGATAGATACATAGATAGATAACTCTCAAGAAATCAGAAATATTCAGTATCCTATCTGCTGACAGAGACAGCTTTACTTAAAGTAGTTGATCAAAAAACCTCTAGTACAAGGCCTGGGATCAGGAAAACTCATCTTGCTGAATTCAACTCTGACCTCAGACACTTACTAGCTGTGTGATCGTGGGCAAGTCACTTCACCCTGTTTGCCTCAGTTCCTCACCTGTAAAATGAGCTGGAGAAGGAAATGGCAAACCACTCCAGTACCTTTGCCAAGAAAACCCCAAGTGGGGCCATGAAGATTCAGAATGACTGAAAAACAACTAAACTACAAAAAATAGGTGCCTTAGAGGCAGTAAGTCTGGACTGGGCTGGATACTGTTAGTTAGAAGGAAGTCATTCCTGCCCCGAAGAAAATTCCTATTTAAGGCCACCCTTGATGATACTGGCGGTATATGAATAAAGCACTGGACTCGGAGTCCTAAAGGTTTCAAATGCTACTTCAGACACTCGCTAGCTTTGTGACCCTAGGAAAGTCACCTAAATTATCTAAGCCTCAGTTTCCTCATCTACAAAATGGGGATAGTTTACAGGATTGTTGTGAGAGTAGAATGAGATAACACCTGTGGAACAGCTAAGCCTCTGGTCCATTTGTTGAACTTTCCCTCTCCCCCAATCAGATTCGTGAGATTACAGGGGGTGGACCTTGCTACAAATATCTGCAAGAGCACCTCAGGGGAAATGGGCACACCAACACCTGACTAATTAGACTTGCTTCCTAATGATTTGTTGACAGAGGATGGACTCTTGTTAGAAGAACCTCTGTGATCTGTAAAGAGAGAGGTGTAAAATGAGCCACCTTTTCCTTCCTTCCGTTTTTTTTTTCCTCCTTGGACCAGACTGCAGCAAAGTGAGGAAGAAGGAACAGATTTCTGCCCCCCACCCAGGAGCAGAAAACGGCCCCTTGCAGGACAAGTATATGGAGAGCAGACTGTGCCCCCCTCAGAGGAGAGTCCCTGGATCTTCGGTTCCTAGCCACCTCCTTTCCTCTCCTGAGCAGAAGCCAGAGACTAGGAATCTGGAGGATGGAAGTTTCCAGACTTAGGGGTGACATGGCGGGCTCAAGGATTACCAAGTTTGAGAGTTGTACATTTTGAGAGTCAGGTATTCGATTGTTCATCCTTCATTTGGAAGAGGACCAATGACACCACAGGGTGATGTCTTGGCTCATGCGTCACTTGGATTTCAGTGAGGCAGAGTTGCATAAAGTCATCAGCTTCATTCTCTCTGCCAGAGTCATTGGAGTCCAGGGGCAAGACAAAAGTCAAGCGCACTGGTAATGACCCAGGTTTCAGTGGGTGACCTTGATGCCTTTGATGTCTGACCAAGCTCTAAGTGTTCCACAGTGCCTACTTCAGCCACCTTTGTGGCTGTTGGAGCATTGTCTTCCCATGCTTGGGGTAGACATCCCTCTAACTTACCAACAGGTTACCCTCCACCTGGTTTAGCCTGTCTCTTGAGACAATCATACTGGGGTATGGCCACTACACATCCTTCAGCTTCTGGGAGCCACAGGTGAGAGTCGGGTGAGCAGCCCTGAAAAGGGCTCGGCAAGCCCTTACACCAGAGGGGCTAGTCCTCCCTAAACATCCCATACACTCTTCCAGAAGGAGAAAATTTCCTTAACAGCACAGATTTTGGATAAAAAGAAGAGGATCCTCCACAAGGGTCCACCTCCAGCTAAAGGACAAAAAACAGTGCCGTGAGGGGCCAGGAGATGTGGACCTTGCTGCTCCTCCATGATATTGCTTGGTTGTTCAAATGTGCAGGTCCAAGAGAATGGGGAGTATTTTGTTTAGCAATCCCTTATGTGTCTTTACCTTCTAGTCATGGACTATCTGAGTGCTAGTAATAGACTAAATTTTAAGCTGCTGGAATGATTTTCCTTTTTTATTTTTATTTTTTTGCTGGGCAATGAGGGTTAAGTGACTTGCCCAGGGTCACACAGCTAAGCGTCAAGTGTCTAAGGCCAGATTTGAACTAAGGTCCTCCTGAATCCAGGGCCGGTGCTTTATCCACTGCACCCCTGAAGTGATTTTCCTAAAGCTCAGATCTGATCATGTCCATCTTGTACTCGATTACTCCCAATGGCTCCCTATTACCTCCAGGATCAAATGTAAATTCCTTGGTTTGACCTTTAAAACCCTTTACAATCTAGCCCAACCTCCCTTTCTAATCTTTTTATTTATTATTCCCATTCCTGCCATCTACAGTCTAGACAAACTGTCTTCTACCTGTTCCTCCTACACAAACCTCCTTCTCCCACCTCTTTGCATCTGTACTGGCTCACCCCATGCCTGGAATGCGCTATCTCCTCACTCCCACCTCTTGTTTCTTTCAAGATCCAGCTCAGATGACACTTTCCACATGAAAACTTCCTGATTCCCCCTCCCACTGCTAATATTTTCATTTTGCAATTAAATTATGTTGATTTTATTCTTTACTCCAGGGTAGGGCTCATTGTCCAAAGTAAAAAACTCACCCTTTGCAATCATGCTTCCAGGAATGAACCTGGTCAGTGTGAACCCAGAGTTTGGGGGTGGGTTTTTTGGGGGGTAGAGAGGATAGGCCATTGGCAACATGTAAATTATTTTACAACGCTTAAAGAATTACATAAATGTCAGTTATATTATTATGATGAATAATAAAACACAAGGAATACACCCAGGCAGCACCTAATCAGAATTTACTTTGCATTCAGTAGCTATTCCATAAAGCTCTGCCGACTTAAAGACACTGAGGAAAAGGGGACAGGGTGGGGAAAGGGAACAAGTATTTGTATAGCACTTACCTTGTGCCAAATACTGATAGATACAAAGGCAAAACAGATAACAAAGATATAATGATTTCATTCTATATGCAGGCTGGGGATGGAGCCAAATAGTCCACCAGTGAGTGAGAGAAAAAGTCTTTTATATTGAGATAGAGATAGAGTGGGGAGAAAGTTCCTGTCCCCCTAGTCTTGAAGCCTCTGTCACCCCCTTCTAGAACTCGGTCTGCTCCCAGGCCCAGCCTCTCTTGCTCCTTCTGTGGGACTGTGATATCAATGTGTAGGTATCCTCTCTAGTGACGCAAATAGCCATCCCTTTTCACTCTTCCCTGTGTTTTCCCAGAGATGCTCCATAGTGGATCAAGCCAATGCAATAGAGGCTTTTTTCTCATTCTGTTCATTGTTTCAGGGCTACTGGGACTGTCTATGGCCAGCCTACCTCCCTTTTCAGTCATACATGTCCTCAGTAATGTCTTCTGTGCTGATCAGTAACTTTGGGTAACATGTCATAGCCTGCTCACACCCACTATGCCTTCATGTTGTCCTTTGTACTGCCACTTTAATTCTTCTATCACATATTTCCATTATCTTAACCAAACAGCCATCACTGAGAGAAGGAAGAGAGTTGGACAACCCTGCAAAGTGGCAGTTATCTGGTCGACTCTTAGATGTTCATAGAGAGAAGGGAGGAAGATAGGGAAGAACAGATGTTAGAGGAAAAGAGTTTGAATACTGGATTTGCCAATAACACCCAGGCCTATTGAGGGGAAACTCCTAACTCATTTTTTATCCTCACTAAGATTCAACAAGCAATTTATAATCACTATCTATCTATCTATCTATCTATACACACACGCACACACACACAAGTCACTATACTAGGCACTGAAGACAGACAAAAAGGGAACATAAAGAAAATCTTTTCTACAAGGAGATTACTTTGAGGAAGGTGAGAAAGAAATATACAACATGTATGTACATAAGTAAATTTCCTTATCTTTCCAAAGAATATAGTACCTTTCCACCTATGAGAAGTCAGTCCCCCTCTTCCTCTTCTCTTCCTCTTCTCCTCCTCCTCTTCCTCCCCCTCCTTCTCCTCCTCCTCCTCTTCTTCTTCCTCCTCTTCTTCCTCATATTCTGCCTTCTTCTTCTTTCCTCCTTTTTTTGGAAAAGGCTCTCATTTCATTGATGTAGAGAACCAACCATAGAATCAGCATGACCTGGATTCCAATCCCACCTTTGTCACAGATTGGCTGAGCCCTTGGATGCCTTCTTTAATCACAATGCTCTTTCTAGCAGCTGCTGGCTGACAAATCCTTCCCCTATAGATTCACCATCAAACAAGATAACCTATTTAAAGTGCTTTGCAAACCTTAAACTGCTATAAAAATTCTAACTATTATTATTACAGAGCACCCCACGAGGTGATATCTCTGCTCTATAACCTATAAAACACTGTGTCATTATTATTTTTAGTATTCCTATTTGGCCCCAACTGGAATGAATTCACTAGGCTACATTTTTGCAAGAGTGAATAGCGGGTAGCTAGGTGGTACAGTGGATAAAGCACCTGACCTAGATTCAGGAGGACCTGAGTACAAATCTGGCCTCAGATACTTGACACTTACTAGCTGTGTGACCCTGGGCAAGTGACTTAACCCTCATTGCCCTGCAAACAAACAAAAACAAAAAACAAAAGACTGGGATGAGGATTTGGGGGGAGGCAGCTAGGTAGCACAGTGGATAGGGCACCAGCCCTGGATTCAGGAGGACTTGAGTTCAAATCCAGCCTCAGACACTTGACACTTACTGTGACCCTGGGCAAGTCACTTAACCCTCACTGCCCTGCAATAAAATTAATCAATTGATTAATTAATTATTTTTTTAAAAGAGTGAATAGGGCACTGGACTTAGTGTCAAAAAGACCTAAGTTCAAACCCTGCCTCAGACACTTAGTAGCTGTGTAACCCTGGGCAAATCACTTTACCTCTCTGTGCCTCTATTTCCTCATCTGTAAAATGGAGATAATAATAGCACTTTTTATCAGGATTGTTGTGAGGATCAGATGAGATAATATTTTGCAAACCTTGGAGCAGGGAATTGGACTAAGGCTCCTTCCAGATCTAAATTTAAAATCTTATTATCCCTATGATTTTCTCTAAAGTAAAGGCAGAAAGGTCTAAGACTCATACTCTGTACATTGCTTGGTATCCAGGGGTTCCACCGAACCTCAAATAACCCAAGCAAGATCAATTTTCAATCATCTGTTCACCATTGTGGATAAAGAGATGATTTTTTAAAATCCCTGGCTGACTTCCCCTACACAATACAACACATTTATAAGCTGATCTCCCCTACCATTAGTGGGTATCTGATCAAGGAGCACAAGTTCCTTTTAATATGAGCCTGATGGAAAATATCTATTCAATTCAAGAACAGGCACTAAGCGCCTAGAACATTCATTAAGTAAGCATGTTATAAGCACCTACTATGTGCAAAGAACAATGTAGGTCCTGAGGGGGATACAAAGAAGAAGAAGAGCTGGCTCCTAGTCCAAAGAAGTTTTAGAACCTAATAAAAAGATATTTTCCTAAATAATGACAATAAAAGATAGAATGTGATCCATACACTAGCAGATGCCACATATTACAAAATACTATGAGATTAGATGAGGGAGAGCAGACTTCCATCTGGGAGAACGGGGATGATTCTATAGAGTGAGTGGCTCTTAAAATGGGCTTTAAAGGAAAAGCAAGATATAGACATGTAAAGATGACAGGAGAAGAAATTACCCACGTAGAGAACGATACGAATAAATGCATAAAAATAGGAAAATGTGAGATGTTGGGGGGTAAATGGCAAACAGTCAGCTTTGGCTACAGCTTAAAATACATGAGCAGAAATAGTGCCTAATAAATTTTAAAAGTTGTGTTGGAACCAGATTGTGATTCATGAATGCCAGGTCATGGGTTCCAGGCTAAGGAGTTTGGTTGACTTGCTTTGGTAGACAATGGGGAACAGCTGAGCAGGGTGAGACATGATCAGAGCTTAGGAAGATTAAATTGAATGGTTTGGAAGATAAGGAAGAGGGAAGACGAAACTACTGCAAAACTATATGGGGATGATAATGAAGTCCTAAAATAATCTATCAATTAATCAAATCAACAAACTTTTTATTAAATGTCTAATATATGTCAGGCATTGTGCTAGGCACTGAAGATACGAAGTTAAAAATTAAATAGTCCCTGACTTCAAGGAGCTTACATTCTATTAGGGATGTCTCTCCTACAAGTAGTACACACACACACACACACACACACACACACACACACACACATACACATATATACATATATATACACAGAGAAATCACAATATATATATATGCATATGTATATAATATCTCCTGATACATACAGAATATACAACACAATAAATACAAAATAATTGGAAGGCAGTAGCAGCTAGGAGGAGTCAGGAAAGGTTTCATGTAGCATGGGGTGAAGAGGGAGATCATTGCGGGCATGGATGACAGGAAAATCAAAGGTGCAGACCCAGCAAATGTAGGAGGAGCAGCAAAGAAGTAGTTTGGTTGAACTTTAGCGTATAAGAATGGGAATAATGTACAGTTATAAACCTGGAAAGACAGAGGGGTTTATATTTTATCTTAGGGGCAATGTGGAGTCACTGGTATTTCTTGGGTAAGGAAAAGATAGGGTTAGATCTATGCCTGAGGAATAATCTCTTTGGCAATTGAGGGGAAGATTGATTGGAAAGGAGAGATATAGAACTGGATAGGAACAATGGACACAACAGGAACAGCAGAAATAGAATTGATAGGACATAGCAACTGATTGTGGGGAGTGAGGGAGAGAAAGAAGTCAAAGGTTATTCTAAGGTTTTGAACCTGGATGACTGGGGGAAATGGCATCACCAGGGAAGTCAAGGGAAGCAAATTCATCTGCCTCTGAAAACAATGACAAGGTGTTCCAATGCAAATGCAGCAATACCTTACATACAAGAGACCTCAGTGATCCGAATGAGAACACAGAGAGCCTCTGAACAGCCCAAATGGATGATATCACAGAATGAATGAAACTTGGGTAGTGTATTCCTAGGACGGACTGTCAAGTTCTCAGTTAGTGCCTATTTATTCTGGTTTTGGAAACACTGTTAACAAGGCTTGGTCACTTGGTTTCCAGGCTCATAGCAGATGGAGAAGCAGCCAATTAGAAAGGGGATAGGCAGGCTTACCCACAGCAAGGAGATATGACCCTGGCCATCTGCCCCTGAGAAAGGAGACGGATTTCAGGATCATAGAACTAAAGCTGAAAGGGACCTGAGATCATCTAGTCTAACCCCACATTTTACCAATGTAATGTAAAAGGGAAACTCCTTGAAGGCAGGAATGAGTTTTGCCTTTCTTAGAATCCCTAGTGTTCGGTACAGCACCTGGAAGACAAGAAGCTCATAATAAATGTTTGTTGACTGACTGATAGGAAACAAACAACAACAACAGTGGTCTAGCGGCTTCCTCCAGGCTGCCCTACTGGGCACGCCCCTCAGGAGGGTTCTGGGAGATTTTTCCCTATTGGCATCTGTTCTCCTTCTCTTATGAGTAATAAAGTTTTATCAACTACTACTCTTCATTTGAATTCTCTTGAACAATAACATCAATCTAAGAGTAAATGTCCCTAGTCTATCTCTCCACACTCATTTAGAAAGGTGACATCCCCCCTGCCCTCTCTCTCCACATGACCAGAAAACAGACTTGACCAGAGAAACGTTCCACCTCCCAGAGCTACTGCATTTACTATTATTATTATTATTCACTTGTTATTGTTTGAAATAAGTAAGTGATAAGCCATCAGTTGGAACTACTCCAAGACACAAGGAACCAGAGTAATATGCCATAAAATCCAAACCAGTCCACAAATAGACCATTTTAGAAGATGCCAAAATATGACAGTGGACGTTCTGAGCTTTCCCTGCAATAAACATGCATCACCTGAAAAAATATGAAGAACCCAATCAGATAAGATCTGGGTGTCCCATTGGGGGCCACAAAGAGAATACCCATTGCTGACAAATAGGCCCTCTTTTTTTTTTTTTTGCAGGGCAATGGGGATTAAGTGACTTGCCCAGGGTCACACAGCTAGTAAGTGTCAAGTGTCTGAGGCCAGATTTGAACTCAAGTACTCCTGAATCCAGGGCCAGTGCTTTATCTACTACACCACCTAGCCGCCCCTAGGCCCTCTTTTAAAGAGGCTAAGAGGGAAAAGTCATCACTTTCAAGGATTATTGGCTCTCCATTTTTTTAAGTGTAATCTCTCTCTCTCTCTCTCTCTCTCTCTCACACACACACACACACACACACACACACACACACACACGCACGCACACACACACACACACACACACACACACACAGACTCAGGCAATCTTACCTGCTCAGCAAAGTCTCTTCAATGCCAAGTTTCAACTCAGAGCAAATGTTTAATCTGACTTAGGAAAAGTGGAAGAGTGAGGGTGGGACAATGACAGTACATATAATCTATAGCTGACCTATAAATCTGAGAATGCTGAGGACAAGTGAATGATTTGGCTTTCTCCCCAAAATACAGAGATGGTATTTCAAATTCACCTAGGCATGACTTTGTCTCTATATAGTATAATAGGAGCATCCTTTGATGGAAGAGGGTGCTTTTCTTTTCTTTTATCCAAAAAATAATTATCAAGTGCCTCCTATGGGCAAATCACAATGCTAGACACTGGAGGAAATACAAGTTTAGATAAGACAAGATTCCCTGCCATCAAGGAAGTTGGAGATCTGTGCATATTCTTACTAGACTGAATATCTTGAAAGGAGGAAAGGGGCCTCATAGATCTTTCATTCCCACATACACAGTATGGTACAATTGAAACAGTGCTGACTTTGAAATCAGAAGACCTGGGTACAAATACGTCCTCTGTCACTACCTGTGTGTCCTTAGGAAAGTCATCTAACCACCATGGACCTCAGTTTCCTCATTTTGTAAAAAATAAATGAATTGGACTAAATTACCTCTTAGGGTCCTTGCTGCTCTAGATCTAATATCCTAAGATCTAGTATATGGTAAATGTGGTCAATTGTAAAGTAATTTGTAAATGAATCATAGAATCTAAGAGTTAAGTCATGACTTCAGGGACTGTGTATTCCAACTCATACCTGAATTCTCCCTAGGAGGATTCACCTAATGAGGGCCATTGTGTCTCTGTTTGAAGACCTCCCAAAGGGGAAGCCAAAGACTTTTCAAGGCAGTTTCTTCCTAATTTTGAATAGAGCTGTTGGAAAATTTTCTGTTATGTTAAGCCTAAATCTGCCTCTTTGTGACTTTCATGCATTGTTTCTGGTTCTGGGCTCTGGAGTCAAGAAAATAAATCTAATCCTTTCATATAACAGTCCTTCTAATATTTGATTCTTTTCATTTTGTGTTATTATTTCTTGATGCCTTATGAAGTCATTAGCTTCCCCTTACTCAATTCTAATTTTTAAGGAGATTTTCTTCCATAAGTTTTTGGATTTCTTTTTCCAATTGGTTGACTTTCTTTTCAAAATTTTCTTAATCTTCTTATATTACTCTTATTTTTCCCTAATTTTTCCTGTTTTTGTGTTTGAGTAGGGCTCTTTGAGTGTGGAGGATAATGTCTCAAGCTTCAGGTTTTTCTTTCTGTTGTTTTCCCAGCTCTATATGGGGACTTTACCTCAGATACACCTTTCTGCCCCTGAGTCAAGACCAGGCCCCCCAACAATGATGTCTCTGAAAACATTTTCCTATAGTCCCTCCTGTGGCTCCAAGCTTCAGCTCACCCCTATGCCCTGAACCAAATGCAAAGATTCTGTTCTCCTGCAAGTGCCCATAGCCAGCAGGACCCCAGTCCTGTGACACTCCTCAGTTTGTGCTCACTCTTCACCCATAGCCACAGCCCAGGACCACATCTGGTCAGCACATCTATGCTGGTATCCAGCACCAGCACAGGCCCTTCAATCTTCCCCTAAATCAGTCATCTGACCCCCATACTATGCATGGGGCTATAATTCTTAAGCTGAGTTTACTGCCTACACAGCTGCCCCCAGGGTTTATTGTTTGTTGACACAGTGATTCAGTGGTATCTGCTTGGAGGTATCTGTACTTCATTCAATTCAGACTACCACTCTGGGAATTCAGGTCTTTACTGATTCACTGCCAAGTTGTTTTAGGCTGGAGGACTGCTTTACTCTGAGTTTTAATTATTTTTGCCACACTTAAGTTCACTTTGAGGCATTATTTTAAATTGTTTGTGGGAGAATATGGGAGAGCCAGGTAATTTTCTGCCTTATTTTACCATCTTCCCAGAATCCTAAAGCTCCTTCAAATATTTGAAGGACTGCTAATATTCAATTCAATTCTCATTTATCAAGCAGTCATTATTATGTACTGAGCACTGTGCTAGATATTAAAGATACAAAAACAAAAAAATGAAATAATCTTTGAACTCAAGGAGTCCACATTCTACAAGGGAAGTAACATACACAAATGAGTAAATACAAAATGCATACCAAAAAAATACAAAGCATTTTCAAGTAGACTTTGGAAAGAGTAAAATTAACCAAGGGAATCAAGAAAGGCCAATCAAGGAAGGATTTTTTTTTTGGTCAGGGCAATGTGGGTTAAGTGACTTGCCCAGGATCACACAGCTAGTAAGTGTCAAGTGTTTGAGGTCAGATTTGAACTCAGGTGCTCCTGAATCCAGGGCCTGTGATTTATCCACTGTACCACCTAGCTGCTCCTTCTCAAGAAAGAATTCTTAACCTGAGAACCATGAACTTGTTGGAATTTTTTTATATATTTAATAATTATTTCAATATAATTGGTTTCCTTTGTAACCCAACGTATCATATTTTACACATTTAAATATTATTCTGAGAAGGGTTACATGACACCAAAAAGGTAGAACCCCAGACCCTTGTGGAAAAAGCAACATCTGAACTGAAATTTGGAGGGAAGTTGAGAATCTAGAAAGTGGACTATTTCTCTCCCTGTCCCCAACTCTTTTCTTCAGACTCATCCTCATATGGCACATTCTCTATCACTCATATGTCATGTTCTCTTTCTTGGCTGCAAAGCTATACTTTTGACTCATTTGAGCTTGTAACCCAATAAAACCATGTTCCTACAGGAACTATTGCCTAATCATGCCTACTCTATCCCTTATTTGTAAAGTTTTCTTTTGGAACCTAAGTGTAGAGCTTTGAATTCATCTCAGTTAGACTTTACCTTATTAGATTTAGTGCATTGTTCTAGTTTACTAAAGTACTTTGGGACCAAGATCTTGCCATCCTATGTATTAGCTAACCTTCCAAGATTTACATCACACAGAAATTTGACAACCACAATATCTATTCCTTTATCACATCATTGATAAATATGTTGAACAGAACATGCCCAAGCAAATATTTTACAGCATATTAGAGACTTCCTTCCAAGTTAACATTGAACTAATAGTGAGTATTCTTTGGGTCTTGCCATTCAAACTGTTCCAAATCTACCTAACTGTATTATCATCTAGATTGGTGGCATCAAACTCAAAATAGAAATAGATCTATACAGGCTGCATATTGTCTTAGAAAACCACACTTCCGTATTATCTCTGTTCTACTGTATTTTTATTTTGTTTGTTAATCACTTCCCAGTTACATTTTAATCTGTTTTCCATAACTTTGACACCCCTGTCTAGATAACATATCTCCATGTTCTCTACAAACATGACATGACATTTTGACAAATGTCTTCTAAAACTTAAATCGTATATTAATTAGAGCTGCTATTATTCAGCTGATGCTTTTCTCTCATTGAGGCAAAAAGATGAGCTAGACAGGGGTGGAGTTGATGGGTGAATCTTGAGAGAAAGGTCAGGCAAAAATAATGACTGAAAGAATAGGAATTTTTCATCCCCCACAATAGCTAACTCAGACCATCCCCTCCATTCCTGACCCCACTCCCTCAACAATAACCCCAGAACTGTTGCCCATCTGTCATGAGGGGCTCTGAGAAAAGATAGAAGAAGGAAAAAAGAGTGAAAGTAGATGAAAATGGAATATAGAAGATAAACAGATGAAATTTGAGCCTACTCAGTAATAGAAAGTTGCAGAGGATGTAGAATTAAAGTCAACAAAAAAACATATCCCCTTATAACCCCCAAGTCCCAAGAACAAAAATGATGTCCTTCACTCCCTCTTTTCCTCCCTTCTTACCCCATACCACAACAAAACACCAGATTCCTAAACAAGGTCTTTAGAATCTCCTGCACCTGTTGTTCCCTTTCTCCCTGAAAAAGTTCAAAAAGCATAGGTTTCCTCCTGAGCTCTTGATTACATATTGGGGGTAGAGAGATAGAGTTTAATCTGATCAAATTGTACATAATATTATCAATGTTCATCATTAAGACCTATATGTTCTATTCACTTTCATCTATGATACAGTTGTTGAATTGAGACCCCCTTAGAGCCAAAAGATTTCTAGGTTTATAACAATTTCTCCCAACTCACTAAAACTGAAATGTCATAGACTCATAGAGTCTAATAGACTAAAGGGTTAGACTATTAGATCTAAAAGGATTATAAGTCTAATAAAATGAATAACAGGGAAGAATGACATTAGAGGACATTCATTCCAAACCCCCATTTTATGAATAAGAAAACTAAAGCCCAATGAGGCAAAGTAACTTAACCTAAATTACCTGGCTAATTAGGGTCAGAGTTAGAACTAAAAGGTGTCTCCTTGATTTCAATTCAGTGTTTTCCCACTATATTATAATTCTCCCCAAGGCTCATCCCTGCCAATCCAACCCATGGCTATTCCTTTCTCTGTTCCCCATATTAGTAGTCCATAACTTGAAACACTATTCATTATGTTCAATGGCTTAGCATAGGCACTGTGGGGATATATAATAGATAAGAATACCCAGTGCTTTCCCCCAAGAGTTCACTATCAAGTTAAACAAAAATGGAGCTAAAGTATCTCCAGGGCATAAATATCATCTCTCCTGACACTGTCTGAGGGACAAGATACACCTAGGCAACCTGTCGTGCATCCTATGGGAATGAAATGTGTTTGCTAAAGGCAATGTAGAAAACCAAAAGGCAAAATGTATCCAATGTATTTCAAACATGCCATCTGATTTCCCCAGGTCCAATCTGATTTCTTTTGGATCCTGGCCACATGTGGACTTTTTCCTAGCTCTAAAAGCATTGGTCATCCTGGAATCATTGGATTTTAGAGCTGGAAAGGACCTCAGAGATCATCTAGACCTAATTTTCATCTTTCCAATGTGTTCCTGGTAGAGGAAACCAAGCAAGGCCATTAAGCCAGGGCCGCGTGAAAATGATGGAAAAGGTTGTGGAGGCTTTCATTCCACTTTCCTGCTCTCTGAACCCAAATGCCCAGGAAATCACCATTGTCCCAAAGCACTTAAGTGTTTCTTACACATCATGATATAATGGATACTGTGCTACATGTCAGACTGATCCCATCTCCAACCCCTATAGACCTAAAATGTAAAGCAACCAATAATTAAGAAAATATGCAAAGGCCATGGTGATAAATTCAAGGCATGAAGCACTGGCAAAATATGTTCCAACTAAAAATGAGACATGGGCTAATATCTCCACCAGGAAAGAATATTTAGCAAATTCATGAATCCAAGTTCTATTTACAGTCATAGTGTGAAGACAATCATTTGTTGGCTTAAGTAGAAAGATACGCTCTGATTATAAATATCAGGATATGAAAAGCCTAGATATCTGATTTGAAATGCAAGGTACTGAATTCAAACATACTTGTAGAAATTCAAACACATTATCACTTACTGAGCTACAGATAACACAAATGATGCTAAGATTAGTCAAAGCAAACACATTATTTGAGTTGACTGAGGTGTAAACAAGAGACCTAATTGATCTGCTCTGATCATATACATATATGCATACACATACATATATATGTATATCTATATATATCATCATTTATTTTTATTCATTAAAGGCATAATTTCTTTTTAAGGGTGGGGAGCTGGGATAAAGTGATATAAATATGTCCTTGACACCTTTACCCTAGGAAAAGCATGGATGTGTAATGAACAGAGAAATGATGGGAAGTCAGAAGCTTCTGGCCCTGTCCCTAGCTTTGCCTCCAGCCAATTATGCTAATGTATAGCCATCCACATACAGAGAAGCCCTTTTTCCCTGTGTAAAGTGTGTACAATGTTCTTTCTCAACTCTTCTAATGGAGGTGGAGAGGAACTGTGAAGATGGTAAATGCTTTGTTTCTCCAAGGACTAAATACTTTTCAAGCTCCAAAGTGCTTAAATGGCTTCTTAAAAGAACCATCATTTAAAATCTCCAAATTTTTTCTGGGCAAAACCACACCATCCCCAACACTCTAAAAAGCTCCACAATTCAAAGCCAATCAGGCTTTGGGGAGTTGGGGGGATGGAATGTGTATAACCAGGATAGTTAAATATACATTGTGTATATATGTATGTGCGTGGAAGATACATATAAATGGTAAATAAGGAAACTTAAAAAAAAAAAAAGATAGTCCCAGATTTTAAAACCACCCCCAAGGTAGAACAGGTGGTGAAAATATAATAAAACATGTTGCAAGGAACTTGTCATGAATTTTAAAAACAAAAACGCCTACAGACCAAATAAAACCACACTGACACCCGGCTAATTCTGAAGTACCCAAACTATTTTAAAATGACAACGCACAAGTTCCAGAGTGAGGGACTCCAACAGAAATGGTTGCAGGGTGATTACTACAGTATTACCAGGGAGCAGAGCTCAGATGGACTGGCAGAGATGGAATACACTCACCTTCTTGCCAGGATGGGACATGTGGAGATTACCAGGCCCCTCGGGCTTAGTACATTTGCATGGAAACCAGGGAGAAACCCAGCTCTCTCTTCAGAAAGCTCTGCTGGAGCCTCTCTCTGGGTAGATTGTTGCCTGGTCATTAGCATCCTAATGGACTCAAAAATCAAGGATTTGGATTACCAGTACATCATGTGCATATAGCTCAAGTCTACAGGACTGCATTCAAGTATGGACCATTACATGCTGTTACCCAATTTGGGGAGGGGAGAGGGGGGGTGAATGGGAAGGAGAAAAAAATTTCTTTCTCCTTATAAAAGGTCATTTAGTCAACTTCCTTATTTTACAGATGAAGCCCAGAGGTGAATCAATTGGTCCAAAGTCACATGAGTAAATAGCAGAAGCAGGATCGGCACCGAGACACACAAAGATGAAATAAATTACTTAGTTCCTGCCTCAAAGGACTTACAATCTAATAACTCACATATATACAAGTGTACTCATCCCTCCCTTTTATATAACAGTTTAAGTTTTATCAAATGCTTTTCCAATCTTAAAAAGAGGGATACAATATGTATAATAATAATATCCAAGATAGAATGTTCTAGGAAGAGACAGTAATTCAAAACAAAGAGTTCTAGAAAAATGGAGGCAGAGATCACTTCCATTGCATTCTAAACAGGATCTATATTCAGCACAACCCAGGTCTCTTTCTACTCTACTCTTTCAGAAAAACCTGGGAAGACTTACATGAACTGATGCAAACTGAAGTGAGCAGAACCAGGAGAACATTGAACATAGTAACAGCAATATTGTAATGAAGATTAACTATGAAAGACTCAGCTGCTCTAATCAAGACAATGATCCAAGACAACTCCAAAGAACCCCTGATGAAAAATGCTACTCACCTCCAGAGGGAAAGCTGATGGAGTCTGAGTATAGATCAAAGCATTTTTTAACCTTTTTTGTTTTGTGTGTGTATGTTTTCTTTTATAATATGACTAAAAGGAAAATGTGTTTTGTATGACTTTACATGTATAATTTATATATTGCTTGCCTTCTCAGTGGGCAGGGGAGGGGAGGGAAGAAAAGAATTTGGGACTTAAAATGTTTAAAAGTGAAAGTTAAAATCTTTACATGTAATTTTGAAATATTTTATGAAATAAAATATCCTGTCAAGGATAGAAATGGTGCATGGGTGTCCAGTCTTATTGATTCTGTCTTCCCAATATTTCTCTCTTCTCTTCCCTTCTCTCTATTCATTTAGTAACCACTCTAATTCAGGCCCTATTCATCTTTTACCTGCACTAATATAATAGGTTTATAATTGTGTTCTAGGCCTCAAGCCTCTTCTTCTGTTCTATGCAGGTCATCCTTCTCACATAGATGCCAAACTGATAATCCTAAAGGATGGGTCTGCCCAAATAACTACCCTAAAATGGCCTTTACAATCTGACTCCGGCATACTGTTCCAGGCATTCTATGTTTTGCTCAAACTGGCCTGTTCTCCATACATGACATTCTAATTCCCAGCTCCAACATTTCTTCTCCCATTTCCATGTCATTGCACAAATTATCTGTTCCTCCTCACCCTCCACACCCTACTCACCATGCCTGAAATTCACTCCCTCTTCACCTCTACCTCTTGGAATCCCTTGCTTCCTTCAGAGTTCGGCTCAGATGTCATCTTGTCAACAAGGTCAATCCTCATACCTCATATTAGTTTGCATCTTCACTTTGTATGTATTTTGCATTTACTTATCTTTGTACATATTATTTCCTCCTAGTAGAATGTAAGCTTCTTGAGGTCAAGTACTATTTATATTTTTGTCTTTCTATTCCTATTACCTTTCACAGTGCTAGCTCACAAACATATTATATAGTAGGTATTTAATATGCTTGTGGAAACATTGAACATTAAAACAATACCTTCTACAACTGCATTTTTTAAAAACACACAAAATAGAATGCGCATTTTTTGGGGGGGGCAATGAGGGTTAAGTGACTTGCCCAAGGTCACACAGCTAGTAAGTGTCAAGTGTGTGAGGTATAACGATTGGAATGACGCCACCCGCTGGAGACTTACTGTAGAAGAGCTCCGCCCATGAGGTGAAGGTCTTTGAGGGCAAGACCATGCATCTTTTCTTTGGCATCAGGAAGTGATGTTTGCTGGTGGGAGGAAGAAGGGGGAGCCTGGCACTCTGACTCGAGCTCTTTGATGTGGACCCTGCCAGAGAGAGGAGCTAGAAATGTGCTCTCCCTTTAATAGATAGATGAATGTAGGCTTTTCCTTCTCTCTTTACCTTAATAAATGCTTAAAAGTCTAACTCTTGCTAAAGCTTATAATTTATTGGCGACCACTCATTAGATATTTTAGACAGAATAGCTAGAATTTTAGCCTTTAACATTTGACTGACCACGAAGAGAAAAAGCTGATCCTCGATCTTCTGATCAAGTTTGGTAAGAATTTTTTTTTCCCTTTCTTATTTGCACATGTGCCTGTCTCTTTAAAATGGATTTCTCTTAATGGCTAAGTACCTAGGTTGAGTATATATTTTAACCCTTAAGTACTCTTAGCCTCCTATTTTCAAGCTTTGCTCCCTTTTACAAAATGGACCAGGAACTGCGGAACCAAAGAGGACTAAGCCTCTTCCCCTGGCTTTTCAAGCATGCCAGGATTGACCTTCTGTTTAAGTTTGGTTCTTATGAATTCGAATGTTCTATCCCTATTTTAATTTTAATTTTTACTTTTCTTTGTGTTATAGTGAGGAAATTTTTGAATTACAAAAAGGGGGTGGAAGATAGTACATTTTATATCATTCATGACTCCCCCCTTGGGAAAAAAATTGTAGCTTGGGACACTTACAAACTACCAATTCAGCCAGGCATGACAAAAGCAAGGCTTATCAAACTGTGTTTTATGTGGCATAAGAAATATTCTAGCTTACTGGGAAACAAATGGTTAGAGAATGAATCTTTTGATCACTTAACACTGAAAACTCTACAAATGATCCTTCATTTTGAGTCCCCCAAAGATGTAACTTATTGGAACCTCTGGAATGTAGCAAGTGAGGAATTGACTGAAAAGGGAGAAAAGGAAGATGGCTTTGGGCCTGAATGTGAATGTAAATCTGCCTCTCAGGCTGATACATCAACAAAGGAAACAAAAAAGAAAAAAAGAGAAAATTCATGTTTAGAGGAAACAGTGGTCGCCACTGCCCTAAGGCAAGGTGGCGTCCCAGATGCTACAAGGTCCAGTTTCTTCCTGATGACATCTTACCACTCCAAGAAGACAAGAGAACTCAGAGACTTTATATGAATAGTTTTGTTCTGTTGATTTTGTTTTCTCTTTCTGTTATAATATACACCATCTATAACATGTACTGTCTGCAGAGGCCCTCCCTTTGCAAGACTTATGTCAAAGTGCAGTTCGTGAGAGACTGCCCCTCTGGACAAAACTTTCCTCTCTCCCTTTTCTATATTGTCATTTACATATTGTTAGTTAGCATAGGATATTATTTTTGGTTGTTTCATTGAGCAAATGCATTCGTTTTTCAAATGAAACAAAAGGGGGGACTGTAATGATTGGAATGATGCCACCTACTGGAGACTTACTATAGGAAAGCTCCACCATGGGGAGAATGCCTCAGAGGACGAGGCCATGCAGCTTTTCCTTGGTGTCAGGAAGTGATGTTTGCTCATGGGTACTGTCTATCAAGGCTACCAGTCAAATAACTTGAGGAGCCTCCCATTTTCTGGGAGGGGACAGGAAGGAGGAAGGAGGGCCTGCGCAGAGAGCTCTGGGTCTTTTGGGTTCCTGACTTGGTGGTGACAGCAGGAAAAGACAGAGAGGAGCTGAGGAAAGATAGGATTGCAAGGTTGTAAGAATTCTGTTCTAAATCTTTCTCTTATCTTTTCTATCTTAAAAATCTAAACTCGTTTTATCAGTGATTTTAGTCAATTTCCCCCAAAACTGGGGGAACAGATTAGAACCCACATTTAGAATTTTAAATTTCACAGAAGCCAGATTTGAACTCAGGCCATCCTGAATCCAGGACCAGTACTTTATCCACTGCATCACCTAGCTGCCCCAGAATGTGTATTTTTAATAAACCTAATGGGTTTTGTCTTCGTTCTGTTAAGGTTTGGTTCACTACCACCTTGGGGGACCGCTAAGATGATTTGACCCCCACAATAAATCAATTGTTCCATCATTAGATCTATGTTTTTAAACAGGGACAATATACTCCAGTGTATATTTATGAGAGGTTGGGAAGCAACAGGATTCTAGGAATCCATATTAGGGTCTAATTAGTCACAGAGCCCCAGCTGATTTTCAGTTTATCATACTTCTCAACCTGAAGAAAGCCCAAGTAGAGAAGAGAGAGAGAGAGAAAAGGGGGAAAATCACTAATTATGATAAACTGGTTTCCTTGTTGACTGTTTATAACTGCAATGATGTTGCCATTATTTTAACGATAAACAGAAAGGTTTGGTGTGAAATGATTCATATTTACTGATTTAATACCTATTATGCCCTAACAAAGGTGAAGACAGATACAAACATGAACTTCTATTAGGGTGGGAAAGTTAGAATCAGGAACCCCCAGACTTCTACTGTTAATCGTAACTTCCAAACTGGAAAGCTAAGGCATCAGGAATAGAGTATTCCCTGACATGAGGGGAATAGATGACCCCTATGGACCTTTGCAGCCCTTGAATTTTGTTTACCATGGCAAATATACAATCATACACTAACTGAGAAACCACCCATGCAACTGGGTCCTTTTCCACCATTGTCCTCTTCAGCTGAATGGGAATTTTCAAGAGGAACAAATAAGCATCAGCAGGGAAGGGAAGGGAAGGAAGGCACTTGATTGTTCAGCCAGATCAGCAGCATCAATCTGAGTAATCACTGGGGTGACAGATGCTGCTCACATATCCCACTCATACACATTTTCTTGGAGTATGGCTCACTTTCTCTGCATTTCCCATTACTGTATAAGCAGATAAATAGGTGCTTTAGCATGTGAATATCATAAGATTTAGATCTGGAAAGGGTCTTAGAGGCCATCTAGCCCAACCTTCTCATTTTAAAGAGAAGTAGGGGCAGCTAGGTGGCGCAGTGAATAAAGCACCAGCCTTGGATTCAGGAAGACCTGGGTTCAAATCTGACCTCAGACACTTGACACTAGCTATGTGACCCTGGGCAAGTCACTTAACCCCTGTTGCCCCACAAAAAATAATATATATATTTTACAGAGAAGTAAACTGAGGCCTAGAAAGGCCAAGTGACTTGCCTGAAGTCACAGTAGTAAATAGCAGACACAAGTCGAGATCATGGGCCATCTGATTTAAAATACAGAGCTCTTGTCACTATTATACACTATATATATATGTATGTATATATATATATGTATATATATATGTATGTATATATACACACACACAAGGCCTTCCTCATCCCTCCAGCTATTAGTGCTTCTCCCCATCCTTTCCCCCCCTCCAAAAAAATACCTACTAATTCTTTGTATATGTTTTAAAAATCACACGTGTGTGTTATTTCTTCAATGGGATATACACTCCTTGAAGGCAGAAACAGTCTTGTTTTTATCTTTGTATCCAGTTAACTCAGTGCCTGGCACATAGTCATTTAAATGCTTATCTATTGGATAATTGATGTAAGACTAAATAATTCGAGCTGATTCATAGTTGAAAAAAGTGGAAAGGAACGAATATTTATTAATTGCCTACAAACTGCCAGACACTAGGCTAAGCACTTTACAAATATTACCTCCAAAAACATTTAAAAAAAACAAAAAACCAATATTACCTCAATTAATCCTCACAAGCAACAAGCGTAGGAGGTAGGCATCATTATTATTCCCATTTTACAGTTGAGGAAACTGAGGCAAATAAATTCAGTACCTTGCTAAGTGTCATACAGGCAGTAAGTATCTAAGGCTAGATTTGAATTCTAGTCTTCCTGGCTACCTAGCAGCTGAGTTCTGGACTTGGAATCAGAGTACCTTGGTTTGAAAACCAACTCTTCTATTTGCTACCTATGTGACCTTGGGCAAGTCACCTCACCTCTAGAGCCTTCTGTTTCTATGTAAAATGGAAGAGTTGTACTACTTGATCTTCAAACTTCCTTTCAGCTCTAAATCCTACGACTCCCATGATGGAGAGATAGAAATCTAGTACACAGCTACTCCTAGAGTACCTTGTTTAGCTACTTGTGTCCCCATTTATCTCCCCCATGAGATCACAAGATTATACTTTTGAGGGCAGAGAATGAATGGGCTCACTATCATTTAACCCTCAGGGATATCTCATAGTACATTGTTTGTACCTTTCCTATACACTTGAAACATTCTAATTTGTACTGAGGCTATTGGTCATAGAGTCCTTTATTGTGTCACCATTCAATTGTAAGCTCCATGAGTTCACAGAGTATATCTTATTCATATTTGTCTTTCATAACACCTTCAGACAGTATTTAATAAGTGCTTGTAAAACCTTATTATATGGGGGCAGCTAGGTGGCACAGTGGATAAAGCACCAACCCTGGATTCAGGAGGACCTGAGTTCAAATATGACCTCAGACTCTTGACACTTACTAGCTGTGTGACCCTGGGCAAGTCTCTTAACCCTAATTGCACCACCAAAAAAAAAAAAACCCTTAGTATATAATAATTCATTATTCATGGAATTTCCATGAATTTGGGTAAATCCTATTTCCTCAGACATATTACCATATGAAAGGTTCCCCCTATGAATTACCTTTGTATTTAGGCATTCCACCTATACTACACTGGAATAAATTTGCCTTTGAATTAGTCTACAACATTACTATTATTCTACAATATATCACATGCAATTATATACATAAAGGTACAATATGATTGTTCTCCAAAATAATAAACACTGCTAAGGATCAAGTGTGTTCAAAGCACTGTACTAGTCACGAGGATCACTAAAAAGTTTATATAAGATGAGGTCCTTAACCTCAAAGGGCTTACAATTTAATGGGAAAACAAAAAGACAGAATCTTATAACAAGATATTTGTGCCCATTTTATAAATCAGAGAGAAGAAGCACTTGAGAATAGTATGACCTTATCAGAAGCCAAGGTGGAAAGTGAATGCACCTTCTTTTAACTCCCAAGTGGTCTATTCATACAACCACACCATATGGCCTTTGGCACCATAGTCCAATATGGGCTTGGAAACATTCTGTAAACATCTGGATGTGTAGCTCTCTCCTTGACACCAGATACACCACCCTACCTCTCTCTCCCCCTCCCCCAACCATATTTACAAATGGCTTTCCTTGAATCTGCTCCAGGCCCCAAACTTGATATTTGCCTGATCCAAGGCCTTGGTACATGCCAAGCCTGAGGTGAAGAATGTACACAAAACAAAAAAAAGAAGCTTTTAAAATAATTTGCCATCTGTCACTTGGTTTGTTTCAAGTCTCTTTCTCTCTCTCTCTCTCCTTCTCTTTCCCCTTTCCTCCCTCCCTCCCCCTCCCCCGCTCTCTATTTCTCTCTCCCCCTTCTCACTACCTACTCTCTCTCTTCTCCTCCTTCCCTCCTCCCTCCCTTTCTCTCTGTCTCTCTCTGTCTCTCCCTCCCCCCTCTCCCCCTCTCTCTATTTCTCTCTCCCCCTTCTTACTACCTACTATCTCTTCTCCTTCCCTCCTTCCTCCCTTTCTCTCTGTCTCTCTCTGTCTCTCCCTCCCCCCTCTCCCCCTCTCTCTATTTCTCTCTCCCCCTTCTCACTACCTACTCTCTTTCTTCTCCTTCCCTCCTCTCTCTCTCTCTCTCTCTCTCTCTCTCTCTCTCTCTCTCTCTCTCACACACACACACACACACACACACACACAAACAGGTAATGTTATCACCCTATCTTAATCCAAAGCCTGCCCTGCAACACACACCCATAAAAGCATTTTCTTTAATGAAAGGGAAATAGCAACCTAAAAAGTCACCACAGAAGACCTTCTACGGCATCAAGTATCAGAAGATGGCCTAGGTGGCCCAGTGGGTTAGGGCAAGGTGCTAACCAGGCCATAAAATGGATCCCCAGGGAGTCAGGATAATATCCTCTGTTTCACAGTCACAGACTGAATTTCTGAGCTTGGAAAGCCATGAAACAGTCTAGGGGAAATTAAGAACATGTGGTGATTCAATCATTTAGAAGGTAATTTATAAGGAGGGGTAAGAAGGCCTCATCAATCTCCCCCTCACAGCAGAGTCTCTCACCAGACACTGAGAATGAAGAAATGACCACTCTCCTCCACACAAAGATGCAGCAAAAGAGAGACAAAGCTGATTCACCAAGAGCTCTGCCACATCACATGGAAAAAGGTTCCTCCTAAACATCCAGCCAGCCAACCAGAACCCGAGTGTCTACGCAAGTTCTAGTCTGCCTAAGGTACTGCCCTTACACGTCACTACACATCTCCTAAGTGAGAATCAGAGTGCTACCAACCTGCTGAAAAAGATATTACAGGGAAGCTCTACCATGAAAAGAAAGCATGTGGCTTAGCGTCCAGAAGTGACCTTTCTGGGGTTTTGAAGGTCAGATCGGTATCAGGATGTTGTGTCTGCTGCCTGTTGATCATGTCAATCAGTGCTACCAGCCAATTAGATTGGAGCTGTGTGTGTGTGGACGGCCCTGTTTCCTGTTTCACAGGAGGCTTCTGGGAGAAGCCAGAGAGAAGCAGGGGTCTTTTCGTTTCCAGACTTCGGCTTGGTGGCAAGGACAGGGAAAATAGGGAGAGTAGACAGATCTCATACTTTATCCATGTGTTTCTCTTTACTAACCCCTAAAATACTTTAATAAATACTTAATGCCCAAAGATTGGTGCTATACTTTTCTAATTTAAGGCGACCATTCATTAGATTTTAGACATCACAGCTACAATTTTAGACCTTACTGTTTGGCGACCACGAATAATCCCCCAGCAGCCCCCATGTGGAGAACCATCCAAGACAGACATTTAGCATCTCTGTGAGACCCTTGATAGACTACTTTCTGATTAATCAATAGCCATGGATGGATTCAGGCCCACTTACAACATAAAAACAACATATTCAGAAACTTAGAGCTAGAAGGACTCTTAAAGGTCATCTAGTCTAAAAACTGGAAAGCAGTAGGGCAGAAACTGGGCATAGATCAATATCTAACACCATTACCAAGATAAGGTCAACTTGGATACCTGAGCTACATATAGAGAGAGATATTACAAGAAAATTAGAAGAACATGAAACGTATTACTTGTCAGACTTATGGATAGGCAAAAAATTTATGAATAAACAAGAGATAGAGAGCAAAGTTAGGTGTAAAATGGATAATTTCAATTACCTTAAATAAAAAAGGGTTTTTACAAATAAAACAAAAGCAGCCATGATCAGAAGGAAAGGAGAAAATTGAGGGAAAATTTTTATAAAGAGTTTCTTCGATAAAGGTCTCATATTGCAAATATATAAAGAATATTGTCAAATCTGTAAAATAAAGAAATTAAACTTAGATGGCCTCTATTATCCCTCCCCCTTCTAAATCTATGCTCCCCTGCATTTCACACATGAAGAAAATAAGGAACAGGTGGGAACAATTTACTCAAGGTCATCCTCAAGCAGGACTTGAAAGGAAATCATGAGTCCAAACCCAGCACTCTCCCTACTGTATTGTAATGCCATGCCTTAGGCACTGAGGTCAACAGGAGTGTTCATTAGGGTCAGTTTTATAAACCTTTGCCTGCCTGCACCTACAAAACCTCCTTGTTTCTTCTTTCCTTAACTGATCTCTCTAAACTCAATCCCTTAGTTACCTGGGCCTATGTTATCAGCCAAACCTATCATGTACCCTTCTGGTCAGCACTGTCCCATAGCTCCTTCTAGCCCTCTCATAAAATATAGGTGGACTTGAAAATATTCACAGGCTCAAAATATAGCAGTGGTAGCCAGTTTGTAATTGTGTCCGAGTTGTATATAATATTTTCAGCCACATCTGGCAGAAAAAGTGATTCAGCTTTAAAAAAAAAAAAAAAGCTCTAGATTACAGTCAGGAAAGCTGGGTTAGGGCTCTAGCTCTTCTATTGATTTCTTGTGTGACCTTGGAGATCACATTTCTACCATATGGCCCAGCCCCTAAGCAAAGCCTAAGGTACTCTCTGGTAAGAAGTGGTTAGTTGAGGTCCATGGTACTGAATGAACCTTTCCCTGTTTTGAGAATGAGAAAGTTCCAGGTCAGAAAGAGGTGAGAAATACAGTATAATTAATAAGCCAATGCCAGGAACTGTATGAGCAAGTCAACAAGCTAGAAAGAGTCAGAGGCAGAAGGTGGTGTCAGGGATGGGAAGAGGTTCAAAAATCAGAAATTCACAATGTCCAAAAGAGGGCTTGGTGAGAGCCAAGGTCTTGGTGTCAGGTTATGAGAGCCCAGTGCCAGGAGGCAGCTGAACTGAGTTAGATAAAATATGAGTTCAATTTGCAGCATTCAATAAACCTTGTGGACATACGTGACTCTGTTCTCCTGACTCGCCCAAACCCCATCAGTTGGCAAACCTATTTTGCCACTGTGGCATCCATTAACCTCCATGAAATCCGTGGGACATAACCTCTGGCCTTAAGTTTTCCCACCTATAAATTGAGAGACATGAAATAGAGAAACTTTAGGTCTCTATAACAACAATGAATCTAAGAAACTATAATTATCCCTTCCACATTCTGGGGGCTATGGACATGGCACCCCCCAATCTGGAAAATTCACATAAAATTCTTTGGTGTTCTCTTTGTACCAGAGAAGTCTGGGTTTTCCCTTTTCTTTTATGGGGTGTTTACAGTACCTTATTATAAAATTTGTGTTGGTGTTATGCAATACTATACATATTTTTTATGTATTTCTAAGTTTGTAAACTTTTTCTGTGTTGTCTGCTGGCCTTTGTGTGTCATCTGCAGCTTCCACAAAACCCCTAAAAAATTCCCATTTAATTTCTTTTGCCAACCTGCGATATATTGAAATCATAATGGGGAAAGGGATTCTATGTGGAAGGGATAACTGGACATGTACCATATGTAACAGCATCTTCGAAAACAAATTCTAAAAAACATAGACTATGGAATCCCAGAATGCCAGAGCTTCAAGAATCCTTAGTAGACATCTACTCTAGCCTATAATACAACAAATAAGTAAGCTCTGCTTGAAGACCCAGAAGAGGAGGGAACCCACCACCTTCCCCTCCCTTGAGATAGGAGGCAACCCAGTCCACGTTGGGGCAGGTCTAACTGTCAGGAAATGTTTCCTGACATCAAACCTAAATTTACTTCTTTGTAATTTCTACCCGCTGTTCCTTGTTCTGTCCTCTGGGGCCAAACAAAACAAATCTAACCTCTTTACCACATGAAAGTCTTTTGACCACCTGAACACAGCTATCATATCCTTCCTCATTCTTCCCTTCTCTAGGCTAAACATAGCTCACTTCTTTCAACCATTCTTCAGATTATAGAGATTTAAGGCCCTTTACCATCCGGGCTGCCCTACAATGAACACTCTCCAGCTCCTCACTGTCCTTCCTAAAATGTGGCACCCAGAACAGAACACAATGTTCCCAATGTGGTCTGATCAAGGGAAAGTCTAGAATGATTATTACCTCCTTATTTCCTAAAAGTTATGCCTTTATTGATGCTGATCAACACTGAACTGCCTTTTTTGGCTACCACATCAGACCTCTCAAAGTCCCAGATTTTTTTTCCAAGCCAAAATATAAAAAAAAAGTAACCATGCATTTTCCATCTTGTACTGGTGAAGTTGATTTTTTGAACCCAAGTGTAAGATTTTACATTTACCCCTATTCAATTTCATCTTATTAGATCCAGTCCAATGCTCTAGCCTATTAAGATCTTTTTGGATACTCAGTCTGTGCACCCTGAGTGTTAGCGATCCCTACCAGCTTTGTGCCATGTGCAAATTTGAAAGCCTACTGTCCTTGTCTCATTTTGAGCTGATGCAGGTCAAATGAAACACTCTGAGCCAGTGTCAGAATCAAGCACTTTGTTTTACTGAAACACAAAAGTCCATATGAAGTGTAGCTCCCCTCAGATTTCAAAGGTCCTATCAAAAACAGAGGATAAAAGCAACCCCATAGTCATTTTGTCAGGTCTGAGAAGCTCCAGAGGTGCAGGAAGTAGCCTCCCCAGAGATACCTTTTCCATCTAGATGTCTGCCAGCACAAAAGGGTTTCTGACTGTAACCCAGAGCATCCACACCAACTCCCACCAGCTGTGTGCACTGTGTTGGGTTAACTATGTCCTTGACCTAATTCTACTCCTGGCGTACCCTATATGCCATCTATGCCTTTGGGAATTTTAGGGGAAAATGACCACTTCCTCTTAGAATGTGTGACAGGGAAGGAGAGGAGAGTCAAGCATAGTCTGACGCGTACTCTAGATTTGGAAAGTTATTTTCAAATAGTTCAGAGAAAAAAATAGAAATGATCCTATGGCCTGAAAGTCTATGGGGAAAAAATCAAAACAGGAGGATTGGAAAAGACTCAAAAATGAAATCCTCAAGATAGTGTCTTAGTTTGACAGCTCCTAATGGGCAAGACTGGGGACAGAGTGAGCAGGGAGATAACCTAAGCTACATCAATGGGTATGAGATCTTCTATATCTTGTATAGCAATAGCACCAGGAAAAGGAGATGATATGATAATGCTGTCACCTCTCCTGAGGTTCTCTCTGAAATCTGGAGGGTGGATAAGATGATCTCCAGAAGTCCCTTCCAAACACAGGACTTGTTGACTTCTATCACCTGAGCCTCCTTAAGAGAAAGAAAAGGAAAAGGAAAAAGAAAAAGAAAAAGAAAAAGAGAGGGAATCTAGAAAAGCCTACAAGATTTCAGAGAATCTTTCTCGGGATTGCTGTAGTATTTTCCCTCTGCTTTGACTGTGAGTTGTGTAGGAGATCGTACCCAATGCATGAAAACAGAAAAGTTGAGCCAAGTACAAAATAAGCTAATATCCTGTGTTTTCTGCAAGAGGCAAGCTTAATTAGAGTTTAGGTAATTAGCGCTTTCACGGTTTCTAAAAAAATACAATACATTCATTTATGCAAATCTACTCCAGAGTGTGATTTCAACAAAATGCCATGTAATGTGCCTATCCTGAAAATATGACTTAAAAAACAACATCTCCCAAACAAGTGATCATCTCCAATTTCTGATACGCCCAACAATTGTCCTTGTGAATGTGATGGCTTGTCTGGAGCTGGTTAACTCAGCTCAGAGCTATCCTTAGCATAGAATGAAGTCAATGCATCTCCTAGGGCTTGTGCATTTGGGGGTCCTTAAACCATTAAGGGATGGGAAAGGATTCAGAGAGGCAGGTAATAAAGTAGAAGTATTTTAAGGGCAGACTCTACCCCAAGGCTGGTCAACCATCTTATAACTTAAGGAACAGAGAGAAACGGCTACCAGTGGGCCAGTTGAACTCATCATAGCTCTCAATCACATGATAAAAAGGGCTCTAAAATACCTTTTTTTCATGTCTAATGGAATCTAAGAAAGGAGTGACCACCTGTTTCTGGAAAAGATGCCTATATTCAACACCCCCACATGACTTTAGCATAATGAGAATTGCTACTCTGCTCCTAATTCTCATGAAAGGGTTGTTGAAACAGAAATAATGGGAACTTTGGGAGAAAGTGATCACTCCATCTTAGAATTTGTGTGAAGGAAGGAGAAGAAAGCCAAGCAGAGACTGAATAATTCTAGATTTGGGAAGAGTAATTTTCAAATGATTCCGAAAAAAAGATAGATATGATTCTATAGCCTGAAATTCAATGCTGAAAGTCAGGAGAGGAAGAGTTGGAAAGCTCTTAATCATGAAAGTCTCAAGACATAATGTCACAAAAAAAAAAAAGACAAAATGTCTTGATTTTCAAGCTCCCAGTGGACAGGGTCCAAGCTAATTTGTGCAATGCCTGGCACAATGTTGCTTGAAGAGAGACACTTAATGAGAGCTTTCAAGGATGATGATGACCTCACTTAAAAGCACAGAAAAGTTTGGTATGAATAAAATTACTTCTCTAGTACAAACATTTATCTGGACTATTATAATAGCTTCCTAATTGGTCTTCTTGTTTTCATTCTCTCTCTCCTGAAATCCATCCTCTAAATAGTTGCCAAATTGATATTCCTAAAACACAGATGTGACCATATCATTCATTCTCCTACTCAAAAATATTCAATGGTTCCCTATGGCCTCTAGGATAGAATATAAAATTCCCAATATGTCATTTAAAGTCCTCTAAAATATGGATCCCACCTACCTTTCCAGTCTTATTTCCTATTACTCCCCTTCACACAGTGTATATTTTAATAAAACTGGCCTGCTAGCTGTGCCCTGAATACACAACATTCTACCAAGTGCCTCTAAGTCTATGCTCATATCAGGGATGTATTCTGTCCTCACCAAGGCCTTTAGGTTTGTTCAAAACACAGCTGAGTTATACCTTCCTACACAAGGCCTCCCATATCCCCTAGTTGATAGTCCTCTTGTCCTCTTTTAAAAAGAATTCTTCTTTTTATTGATACCTTTTGTTTTAATATTACACTCATTTCTAAATATATCACATCCCTTGCAACCAAGATCCTAAATGAAAGAGAAAAAAGAAACTTGCCAAATCAACAAACCCATCTACCATACATATGCATAGTCCCATTGACCCTCACCTCTGCAAAGAGGGGAAGGCACATTTTCTCAATTCCTCTCTGGAATCAAGTTTGGTCATTGTAGTTAAATTTCATTCCACTGCTTTTTCCATTCTTTCCATTCATATTGTTTTAGTAGTTAGTTAGTAGTTTAGTAGTAGTCCTGGTTCCTTTACTCTGTGTCAATTCATACAGTATATAGCTTTACATGTTTCTCTGAATTATTCATGTTTGTTGTTTCTTATAGCAGAGTACTTTTCCATTACATTCACGTACCACAATTTGGTTAGACACTACCCAGTTGATGGGCATCAACTTTTTTTCCCATATTTTTCCTGGAAATATACTGAATCACAAAAAGTAATGTTATAAATGTATGGGACCAGGGCAGCTAGGTGGCACAGTGGATAAAGTACCAGCTCTGGGCTCAGACACTTGACACTTACTAGCTGTGTGACCCTGGGCAAGTCACTTAACACCCATTGCCCCGAAAAAAACCCAAAGAAACAAACAAAAAATACTGTTACTAGGGGGCAGCTAGATGGCGCAGTGGATAGAGCACCGGCCCCAGAGTCAGGAGTACCTGAGTTCAAATCCGGCCTCAGACACTTAACACTTGCTAGCTGTGTGACCCTGGGCAAGTCACTTAATCCCAATTGCCTTACTAAAAAAAAAATACTGTTACTAGGTTTATACCCCAAAGAAAAAATTTAAAAGGGAAAAGAACCCACATATACAAAAATATTTATAGCAACTCTTTTTGTGGTGGCAAAGAATTGGAAATTGAGGGGATGTCCATCAATTGGGGAATGGCTGAACAAGTTGTGGCATATGAATATAATGGAATACTATTGTGCTATAAGAAATGATGAGCCAGCAGATTTCAGAAAACTCTGGAAAGACTTACATGAACTGATGCTAAGCGAAGGGAGCAGAATAGGGAGAACATTATACACAGTAACGGCGACATTGTGCAATGATCGACTATGATAGACTTAGCTCTTCTCAGCAATATAATGATCTAAGACAATTCAAAAAGACTCATAATGGAAAATGCTATCCATATCCAGAGAAAAAACTACAGAGTCTGAATGCAGATTGAGGCATATAATTTTCTTTTTTTGTTGTTGTTTTCTGTTTTTTTTTCTTTTTCATGGTCTTTCCCTTTTGTTCTGATTTTTCTTTCACAACATGACTAATGTGAAAATGTTTAACATGATTGTACTGTAAAACCTATACCAGATTTCTTGCTGTCTTTGAGAGGGGGGAGGGAAGGAAGAGAGGGAAACAAATTTAAAACTCAATCTTACAAAAAAGAATGTTGAAAACTATCTTTACTTGAAATTAGAAAAATTAAGTAAAATGCTATTAAATTTTTAAAAAGAAAGAAATTAGTACATGTGACCAAAAATAAAAAAGAATTCTTCCCTGGCCACAATTGTGAAAACTGCCTGTTATCAATCTCTCCTAATTTTTTAATGGTGTCATCTTTTATGTTCAAGGTGTACATCCATTTGGAGATTCTTTTGGAATATAGCGGGGGAAGCTAGGTGGTACAGTGGATAGAGTACAAGGCCTGGAATCAAGAAGATCTGAGTTCAAATCCAGCCTCCAGTACTTACTAGCTATGTGACCCTGGGCAAGTCACTTAATCTCTGTTTGTCTCAGTTTCCTCATCTGTAAATAGAGGATCATAATAGGATCTACTTTCCAGGGTTGTTGTGAGGATCAAATGAAATAATGATTATAAAATGCTTAGCACATAATAAGTATAATTGTTAACTATTATATAGGGTAAAATATTGACCTAATTCCAATTTCTGCCAAATTGCTTTCTAGTTTTCACAGCAATTTTTGACAAATAGGAAGTTCTTCCCCAAATAGTATATGTTTGGGGAGGGGGGGTGTTCAAGTACTAGGCTATTGAGTTTGATTCTAGAGCCCTCCCTAGCTTTCACAGTCAAACTGCTAGAAAGGGTTGTCTACACTCATTGCCTCCATTTCCTCACATCCCACTTGTTTTTTGTAACTTGGCTTCCAACCCAACCACGATTGAAAATGTTGTCTCCAAGGTTACCAACAATCTCTCAACTGTTAAAGCCAATGGTCTTTTCTGTTCTCATTCTATTATGCAGTTTTTGATACTGTTGATTACCTTCCTAAATACTCTTTCCTCCTTCTACCTCTTTTGACATGGCTTTCTATTGGTTTCTGTTTGTCCACTTCTCAGATTCCTTCCCTTGATTCTTCTCCCAAGCTCTAAATGTGGGTGTCTGACAATGTTTTGCTCTAGTCCCTCTTCTCTTGTCTCTTGTTGATCTCATCAGTTCCAAGGTTTCAAATATCATCTCTTGAAGATGACCCCCAAATCTATACCTTCAGCAATTACCTTACTACTAGAGTCTTGCATCCTTGGTAGAATGGAACAACCATTGATGCTAAAGCCTGGGGACCCCAGTTCAAATTCTAGTTCTGACAGTTAATATCACTGTTATGTGTCAATTTTCCACTCTGGACCTTGTTTCCTTATCTGTAAAAAGAGGGGGTTAAACATGATGACCTCTAAGATCCCTTCTAGCCCTGTCTATGACTCTATGCAACTGTTTAAATCAACAATGTAAAAGGAAATCCAGTATGTGATGAAGGAATTATCTGAGCACATCAAGAAATAATGGCAGGGCAGCTAAGTGGCTCAGTGGATAAAGTACCGGCCCTAGATTCAGGAGAACCTGAGTTCAAATCCAGCCTCAGACTCTTGACACTTACTATCTGTGTGACCCTGGACAAGTCACTTAACCCTCATTACCCCACCAAAAAAAAGAAAAAGAAAAAAAGAAAAAAAAAGAAGTAATGGCACATTTGTTGGGAAACAGTGGCCTAAATGCAGCCTAATTCTTTTTAATAGCTGAGAGTATTCCACAATGTCTGTCCTCTCCTCTGTAATATGACTGGTTATGGGTAATGACTGTCAGAGGATTAGAAGCAGTGAGGTGGGAGGGGTTCAGACCAGATTTGAGGAAACCACTGTTTGACTAGGTTTTCAAAATTGTCTGTTACATTTTAAATATGCTTTAAGTTCTCAAGGAGAAACAGAAAAAAAAAAAGGTTGATTTGAAATTTGAGGTGGAGATTAATTGAAAGAACTCCTTGAAGGCCCACTTCAGGAAAGAAAATTCTTTAAATGGTACTGAAACATTCTTTAGAAAGGAAGAGAATAAAGAGCAGAGTGCAGTTGCCAGGGGTAACTGAGATAAACTTCAGTTCTGGTTGGGGAAAGAATCACACGGTCACCATATTTTCTTGGGGATCTTCTATAGTTAACCTTGAGGAAAGAAAACAGAATGTGAAAGAAAGGTCCAGGAAGCAAAAAAAAAAACCCAACTTGTTTCTATTCTAAGAAGGATAACAGAGGGTTTCTGGGGATAATTGTGTTTTACATCAGCTAAGCAGTGATCCAGAGGAAAAAAGCTAGAACCAGAAGCATGATAGAAGCATCTCTGGACCATTTTAACCCAGAGGCCTGAATAAGGATGTGTCCAGAAGCTCCTGACATTAACACACACATACACAAAAATGTGTCTAGTGTGAAGAGGCATGAATGATGTAATGCTTAGCACAGTGCCTGGCATATAGTATGTGCTGAACAAAGGTTTATTGATTGGTTGGTTGGGTGTTCTATTCCTTTTAAATATAGCTACAGGCTGTGCATGTCTCTGTGTTTGTCCATCCTACATTAAGAGACATTAACTCACTCATAAAGAGCAACACAGAAGAGCAAGTTGGTTTATTGTGCTCTATAATTAGGAAGACCTGTTTCTTATGTATATTGTCTATATGACCCATAGCAAGGCATTTAACTTTTCAGTACTCCAGGTGACTCTCTAAGATCATAAATTGTGGGACAGGTGACAAGCTGCATTGGTAGAGTGAATTTCCTCACAGGGAGCTCCCTTTACCAGTGAAATCACAGGATGTCACCCCTTGCCCTTACAAACACACGCACGCATGCATGCATGCACATTATGTTTTATAACAAATGCAATATTGACTACAACATATGTCTTATTAGTTCTCATTTATTTATGTCTTAAATTAAATCTGGCCATTTAGCTTCTTGAACCCTTGCCTATATGGGGGTGGCTGCCCACACTCCAGGCTTAGTGACTAAGAAGTGGAAACCAAGTTCTTCAATGGCATGCCTTGCAAATTTAATTCCACTGAATCAATGTCGGGAAAGTCAATGAAAGAAAGGAAAATTCTTGGCCAAACCATCTAAGTCTTCCCTTTCTCCTCCCATTGTGAATGCTGCTAGATATCCATAGTAATAGGGATTTGGAGGGCAGAGAGAGAAAGGGGGGAGAGAGAAAGAGAGAAGAGAGGAGAGAGAGGGGGGAGTGGAAGGGTAGGGAGGGAGAGAGAGAAAACATATGTAGCACCTATCTCCGACACCCCCACTGCTCTGGCTCAACTTGTTTGACAACTCAAGCTAAAACCATTGATCCAAACAATCTCTCTTGACACTCACTGAGCTACACCACAACTGCTCATTCTTAACATCTTCCAGCATATTCCTGGTCCAATAAAAAGATGGAGTGATTGCAACCTGTAAGCATAGCGGAGACCCTGGAGAGACAGTGTCCCCTCAAGGACAAGAGGAAAATTATCTCCCCATCCCCATCTGCCATCTCAGGGGGTTCTCTGGTGATGCAGAGATCATTTGACTCATCTGCAAAGAACTCCAAAAACTCCAAGGGAGAAGGCCGATTGATTTGGACAGGTGGACGTTGGTTGCTACCTGGTGCTAGTAGAATCCATGAAAACATTTTCCCCTCTCTTGGGGATGGTTTGAAGATAATCTTTATCAAACTCACACTGGGAGATGGCCAAAAGACAGAAAAAAGAGGAGAAGGAGGAGAAAGAGGAGGAAGAGAAGCAAAATATCTATAAATAATCCATATAATGGATAATCTGTCTCCTAATCAGATTATGAACTGTGCATGAACACATATAAGGAGGTGTCTAGCATAGGAGTGGGCCTGTTGTAGATATTGAATAAGTATTTATTGGTTAGCTGAAAATCAGAAGACCGGGCCAAAAGGAGCTGAGGGTCAATCTTAGGGTAAATAAAACCCACCCACCCCCACCTGAAGTCATTTTACTGTATAAAAGAATTGAGAGACTCTTACCTCAGCTGTCTTCCATTGGACCTCAGGGTCTCACAAAGCATTGCTCCAAGGGGCCAACAAAGCTAACCAATATATCTCTCAAACAATCCTGATCCTAACTGTGGGTCCTGGTCTGCCCCACACCAGAAATAGTGGCTCCCATGGCAAGAAGCTTATTGGGGGCTCCCTCAATTAGATGGAAAAAGCCTGCTGCCTTGTTTGGTTCTCCACCTACCAACTTGCCTGGATTTCAGGTTTGTGTGTGTTCCCTAGCTCTGGTAGCTTACCTGGCTTTTGACTCACTGCTTTACTTTGATCTCTTGTACCTCTGTGCTAGCTGATTCCTAAATGTTCACACCTAGCTTCTCTATCTTGATTACCTAGAGAAGCAGAGTAGTACAATGGAAAGATCACTGGTTCTGAAATCAGAGGACCTATATTCATAGCCAACCTCTGCCACTATTTGGGTAACTTTGGCTAAGTCATTTGCCTTCTCAGGACCTCAACTCCTCACATATAAAATGAGAGAGATTGAACTAGGTGCCTGCAAAGGTCCCTTCTATCTGCATGTCTATGACCAAGCTCCTGGACCTGGTTCACTCTCTTCCATTCCCAGTCTTACCTTAGCCCTCTGAGTCCTAACTTTTTATTCCATCTCCATCAATGTATATCACATCCTGCAACACTAACCAAAAATCTGGGTTTGCAGAGCATGACAAAGACACCACAGAAAGGTTCTACAAAATATTTATAAATGACTTCTTCTCGTGTCTCAGATGGCACAAAAGATACCTTTTAGGCTTGATGTCCTTCCTAACAATTAAAGCTATCCAAGTGGAATGGGCTGTTTTGAGTTGTCATAATAGAGATTCCTTTCACGTACAGGTTGGACTATTTAGTCACTGAAGTCCTTTCTCACCTTCAGATTTTCTGTAATTTTGTAAAGAGTTCCTTTATAGCCTTAACTAAATACTAATAAGCAAACTGTCAGCTCTCCAGGATACTTATTCACTAGATAATCAACAAACCAGATACTTGGAACCTAAAGAAGGGAGCTATTCCCTACACTAAAGCAACTGAGAGAGTCTGTGTATCTCCTACCTCTTCTCATGGTGTATGAGTCAACCAGCCACCAAAGATGGTTGTACTTTGCTGGGTGATGTTTTGACTAAGAGCTAAATAAATCAGATTACTCCTTTTTCTCAATACAAGTAAACTTATTTTAACCTCAGTTCTGATAATCCTGCTCCCGATGATATTGACCCAGTCTTGAAGGCTCCAGAAGCCCCGTCCTGCCTTTAACTTTACCACCATGTGGTGAGAAGAATGAATTACTGCATCCCAGACAGCTCCCGAGCCATCCTAGACAGGGAAATAGCTAACCTATTTTTAGCTTCCCTCCAGGGAAGGAATTCCACAACCTCCAGTTATCTGTTCCAGTGTTTAACACCCGACCCTATCAGGAAATTCTTCCTTCTAGCTAACCTAACTCTTTCTGGCTGTAACCCAAACCTATTTCCTCCTATTCTGAGGAATGAAAAACAGCTGATCATATCCCTTTTGGTGATCACCTTTCACTTAGTAGTCAACTAAAGGGCCCTTGACCTCTTCCCTCTGCGTCTTGTCTCAGTCTTCTTTTCTCCAGACTGAATCATCCCAGTACTTTTAGCCTTACTTTATAATTTTTCAACTATTTTGTCACCTTTGCAATTCTCCCTTAAAAACTCAACAAGTTCTCTATGCGTCTTATACCTGGCCCTGAACAGGACTCGGATTGTGTCAGTTTGGTGGTGGGGGAGTGGGGAGAGGTATAGGGATCCAAACCTGTTGTTTCTTCAAGAAGATCTTCAGTGTGGAAAGTCCATTTCCCAATGCTGATTAGAAATGTATTTATTATTTATAGATTTGCCTAGGTCATAGTGTACAACAGCACAGATGTCAAGCACGTGTCCAACAAGCCACCTGCACTGGCAACAGTCCAGAGTTCAGCCTGAACTAGATTAAAATGTAATTGAGAAATATTTAACAAAATACATAAAAATACAATAAAACAGACAATACTGCATTTTAAAATGAAGTCAATATGCAGCCCACAGAGATCCTTATGAATAGATTAGTGGCCCTCATTTGTTTTTGAGCTAGACACCACTGCTGTACGGTAACCACTCCAACACACATTTGGTAAGTGTCTATGATGTGAACTCAGCTGGGCACTGGGGAAACAAAGACAAAAAAAAGTCTCAAGGAATGTCAGTTGGAAGAAGACAATATAGAAATAGATAAGCATATGCATAATGGGGACAACTAGGTGGCACAGTGGATAGAGCATTGGACTTGGAGCCAGGAAGAGGTCTTCATGGGTTCAAATCCAGCCTCAGACACTTACTAGCTGTGTGACCCTGGGCAAGTTACTTAACCCTGTTTGCCTCAGTTTCCTCATCTATAAAATGAGCTGGAGAAGGAAATGGCAAACCTCAAATGTAACCCCATTTGGGGTCACAAATAGTTGAACACATCTGACAAATCAATGAACTATTGAATCTGCATAATAATTTGGGGAAAGAACACTAACAACTAAGTAGCTAAAGGAAGGATTTCTATAGGAAGGAGGACATAAGCTGAGGCAAGAATTCAACCCAGGACCTTCTGATTCAAAGATCAGCCCTCTAACGTTACATTACATCACATTGCCTCTCAGCCTAACAATACAATTTTTAAAATTTACCAACGCTAAAAATAGCTGAAATGGACCAATGGCTAAACAAAAAGAGATATCTGCTCTTACTTCTTTTCAGACACTGGGTCCACAGGTATGGAATATTGCATATAATAGATTTGGGGTGACTAGGTGATTGGTATTGCTCAATATCTTTTTTCTGTTAATTTTTTTGTGGGGCAGCTAGTTGGCACAGTAAATAAAGCACCAGCCCTGGATTCAGGGGGACCTGAGTTCAAATCCAGCCTCAGACAACTTGACACTTCCTAGCTGTGTGACCCTGGGCAAGTCACTTAATCCTCATTGCCCCATAAAAATTTTTTTTTCTTGCTATTCATGATGGCTCTCTGGAACCAAGTTCACAAACCTGGTGAGATCCTCACTTCCCTCTGGCAGGATAGGAGATACAAGGGGAAATCTAGGTGATATAAACCAAATATACCAACAACAATGTGTTAGATGTACATGTATGAACATGGGAAGTGGCTAAAATGATCAAACCAAAGGATCTGACAATCTCATAGTCTTTTGTTGATGATGGTACCAGGGTGTTACCTTTTCTTATGCCTACTTAAGATTAATACTATAGCATGAATGGTCTGGGCTTTGCCTTAAGTTTTTATGGACCTCAACATCCAAATCATCTCTCATTCATCAATGATAATGAGCCTCTCAATGTTTGAGCTAAGGTGGTCTTTGGGTAGTAGAAGTTATCTGTCAGTGGGACTTCACTCAAAACTTTTCCAGCTTGGTAAAACCTAACAGAGTATGTGTACTGCTGGTGTAGGCTTTGAGAACTCAAGATCGTCTCCACCCCACAATGGAGAACCAGAGTAGAATTTTCCCATGAATTTATCTAAAGGAGGACTTCTTAACTTTTCTTGTATCATACACCCTTCTGGCAGTCTGGTGTAGCCTATGGACCCCTTCTCAGAAAAATGTTTTTAAATGCATACAATAAAACACATAGGATTACAAAGGAGACCAATTGTAGGGAGACAGTAATTGAAAATTGATATTTTTTTGAAGTTCACAGACCCTGATTCTAGCCAGGAGTATTGGCACATGCTTGCAATCACTACTACTGGAAAAGCTGAGGCCGGTTGCTCAAGCAATCTTTCCTGGGAGGCTTTACTTGAAGTAGGCCTATCATTAATCAGGTGACCACATGGCATCAATATGGTGAGTCCTTGGGAGTGGGAGGCTACCAGGACACATAAGGAGGGACAAACAAGCCCAAACAGGAAACTCCTCATCAGCAGTGGGATAGGGTTGACCAGTGGCCTCTGAGTACTGTACTCTGTATCAAAAAGATAGGGAAACCCAATCTCAAAACTCAAACAAAAAACAGTAACAACAACCCCTAATTCTCAACCCTTCTTCAACCCATTTAAGTAGGCTGTCCTCAACTTTCAAATATAGGTTCTGTTCTAAAAAGTCATTTCAAGGTCCATTGTTTAGAACTTGTACCACATTCCCCATAGCATCATAGTGATGAATGGCAGATAGTTTCTTCTGATTGATAAGGCCCTCACCTCTCACTGGCAACTATGATTTGAACAAGAAACAAAACTCACTGTGGGGGAACAGAGAAAGGTATGGTAAGCCCATACTTCTGATTGCAAGTCATTGGGTACAGTCTTATATCATGTGTCCTTGCCCTATGTTAAGTAAGAGTAACCCTATTTTTATATAACACTGCCAAGTGTTGAGTGTCATTTTCATTAGAGGTGTCAAATATGCAGCCCATCATGACTCTTGCCATTCCCGAGTATGTCCTGAAACAAATTAAAATGTAATTGGGAAATATTTTGCAAAACAAATAACAATACAACAAAACATAGATAATGTCAATATGTGATTTTCTAAGACAAAATGTGACCCATAAGCATCCTTATTTATGGGTTTGTGGTCCCTATTTTGATTTGCATTTAACATCCCTGATTTACATTATCATAATACCTGTTATTAGGAAGGTTATCACCTCCTACTAGAACTTGGCACCAGAAGATCTGGGCCTTACTCCATGAGTTATATGATCTTGGATAAGTCATTTAACCTTTTCAATTTTTTTTCCTCATCTGTAAAATGTAGATAGTAACTTGTACTGTCTGCCTCCCAAGATTGTAGTAAGGATTAAACAAGATAAAATGTGTAAATTATTTGGGTTTTCTATAACTAGAAAGCACAACCATAAGCTTCCATTAATATTATCTCCATTAAAATGCAAATACTCATGGGAAGGGATAAGACTTTGTCATCTGCCTTTTTAACCATAGCATAAATGAATTCCACATGGTTTGTTTGTTTATTTGTTTTTTGAGGGGCAATGAGGGTTAATTAAGTGACTTGCCCAGGGTCACACAGCTAGTAAGTGTCAAGTGTCTGAGGGCGGATTTGAATTCAGGTCCTCCTGAATCCAGGGCCAGTGCTTTATCTACTGCACCACTTAGCTTCCCCATCACGTGCTTTTTAATAGTCATTTTTTGTGGGAAGAGTGTAGATGTCCAGAAAGAAAGGCATAATCAGATTGAGGTCTTCCCTATGGTGCCACATCTGAAGTACTATGCTTAGTTAGGGCATCATCTTTTAAAGAGGATCCTGGAGAACTTCCCAAGAAAGGCAGCCAGGATGGCAAGAGTACTCTACTAACTCCCTTCTCTCTGATCACTATCCCCAATTTAACCTGCACATATCTCATTTGCACACCTTTGCCATTCTTTGTATACCCAATGTTTAGCATAGTCCCTGGCACATAGCAAATGCTTATGGGCCAACCGGAGTCATACAACAATCATTTGAACAAACTAAGAATGCTTAGCCTGGAGAAGAGACTTATTTATGGGAGCCATGATATCTGTCTTTAAATATTGAAAAGATTATCAACATGGAAGAAGGATTAGATTTGTTCTACTTGGCTACAAAGGGCACAACTTGAACCAAAATGACTGGAAGTTGTAGATGATTTGGGCTCATTGAAAGGAAAAAGTACCAATTAGAGTTGGCACATAGTGGTGCTTAATAAATATTTATTGATTTACTGACTGAATGGGCCTTTGGGAAGGAATGATTGCCTCATCACTGGAGGTCTTCAAACGAAGGCTGGGTAACCATTTTGTTGGGGGGTCTATGGGGGTGGGGGAGGACTCATGTTGCAGGACAGGTCAAACTAGGTGGTCTCTGGGATCTCTTCCAACTTTTGAGATTCCATGTTTTTCTCCTATCTCTCCGATGGCTACTTCTCAGTATCCCTCACTGAGCTGTCTTAGAACATAAGGCAGGGACCGGGTTTTTGCCTTACTTTGTATTCCCAAGGATTAGCATAGGAGAGTACCTAGGAGATAGAACTAAATGCCGCTTACTGACTGACTCTACCATCCCATTAAATGTAAACAATCCTCATTTGACTCTGCCCACAATCCTCTTTTCTCCCTGTACTGTCTCCTTTGGAGATCCACTCCCATAACTGCATGAATGCCTTGATCCATCTCCCGATATTTTCTATTAGTTACTCTCTGAATGTTTTTGGGGGGGAGTGGAAAAGGGGAAAGAAGTGGGGTACAGAGAATGTGAAGGAGCAAAACTGGGAAGCTACAGATGTCAAAAACAAACTTTATCTGCTTTACAATGGTGCCGTGGCTGGACAGCCCCCTGCAGATATGATGCCTGTGAGATGTCACACAGGCCTGGTGCTGAATAGCCCTGGCCCTTCTAGTTTTGTTTCAAGTAGGTGTGTGCTCTTGCTAGGGGCCCAGGTTTTTCAAAAGGGAGAAAACAAGAAAAGGTCATTGTTCCCTCAACCATTTGCAAGAATATCTGAGTTTAAAATGGAAGATTTGTCATTTGCATGGAGAAGGGAAGGGTGGGGGGAGGAGAGGAAGCATTGTGAGGTGTTGGTAATGTAAAAACATAAGTATGCTGTTATTTATGTAATTAGTTATTGCTTTCATTATGGGTGCAGTCTTAATGGTTATAGTATTTATGTATAATTACCTTAATATTCACTGAAATTTCCAAGTAGCTCCCTAATTAACTGTCTCAAATATATAATTACATTGCATCTTTACGCAAGACTTGCCTAATTAATGTAGTTACACCACTTCTTTTGTGAATGTGCATTATTAAATGCTCTTTGCATCATTCTTCTGACTTCTTGTAATTCACGCTTTACAAAAATTAAGACCCCAAATTAGAAACCTTCCTGAGCGGCCCAAGGCTTCAGCAAAGCAGAGGCTCACTCACATCCACTCAGGGGGAAAATAAGAATTTACCAAGCCTAATTATGGCCTGCCCATTATACAATCTTCCTACCTGGAGGTGAGAGAAGCCCAGGGCAGCAGTGGCTCATTAGAACAGACAGTCACACAAGCTTTACCCCCAGGGTCTCAACTTTCTTAGCTTAACTCATGAAGTTTGTGAGCCCCAACTTTCCAGCTCTTTCCCACTCCAGGCAGAAGAAGCCACTTAACTCACACTTCTGGCAGACACTTAAACCATTGGGAAAAGGTCTGGGAGTGGCAGTCATCAACCCAGGTTCTAGTCTCACCTCCGTATCTATCCATCTGAGTGACTTAAAATGGGTTCATTTAAGCTCTTTGAGCCTCAGTTTCTTCATCCGTGAAATGGGGATAACAAAAAATAGATGGATTAAATGAAACCATGTGCTTAGGAAAGCATAAACATTATTGCAAATGTAAGGTGTCATTACCATAACCACTTAGCCTTTTCCTTATCCCCATCTCATATCCACCACCCTTTAACTGCCATCAATTAATCATTTCCGGGAAGGAACTGACTAGTCAATCAAACGAATATTTTTGTGATCTCTTACCATGGAAGCATCATGATTCATTGGAAAGAGCACCGGATTAAAAATCAGAAGCCTTGGGTTTGCATCCCCACTCTGCTGTTGTATAAGAATGCTTCTTTACCTCTGTGTCTATGTTTTCTTAAGCTTCTATCTTTATCATTATTAGTAAGTGAAGGGGTTAGAACAGATGACCTTCCTTCCAGATCTAAATATACAAATCTACATCCTGTACATCCAGCTCTGTGAAGTAGACAAAAATTTAAGGCATGATTTCTACTCTTGGTGTTGGGGGGGGGGGAAACCTAATCCATAAAACAAATAAACAATTATCTAAGTAGACAGGCTTGAGGTGAGTCTTGGCCATCAGGCCATATTTGAATAGGAAGAGAGGGAGAAAGGACAGTGCAAGCTTCCCTGGATGAAAGAACAATACAAGCCACAGAGATCAAAAAGATGACATGGAAGACAGTGGGGTCATGCCTTCACTTCCTGACCACTCACTTTTACATAAGCCCTTCCAATCTGGCTTCCAATTCTCTCACTACAGAAATCGCTCTCTCAAAAGAAGTTGAGTTTCAAATGACTCCTCAACACCAAATCCAACAGCCTTTTTTTCAGGCTTCCTTCTTCTTGACCTCTTGGCCACATTTGGCACTGCTGAGATAGTCTCTCCTCCCTTGGCTCATGTGAATAATTGTCACAAGTTATATTGCTAACTTCAAAATTCAGTTCAAATACTATCTCCCTTAGGAAGTATTAACTGATCTCCCTGCAATGATGTTCTCCAATTTTGCACTTTGATTCCACCTCTATTGTGCACTTTATCTATTGTTGGGTATTCTATTTATGTATTGTTATGTCTATGTATCCCCTTACTATGCTGTAATCTACATGTGGGCAGAAATTGGGTGTTATCCAAACTTCGTATTTCCCCCCGGCATGGTGCAAGATACAGTACTTACTTAATAAATATTTGTTAAATTGAACTGTTCAATTGAGATAGAAAAGGATCAATATTACAGAGTAAGAGAGAAAATTGAATAGATTATGGAAAGTCTCAAAACAGGCAGAAGTGTTCGGACTTGATGTGATAATAAGGAGACATTATAATTCTAAAGTGATAATATAGTATCACTTAAAATGTCACCAACCATTTGTTCTCTACCTTCACCTAGAGTAGAATAGAAATGATTGTTTTTATTATTCTTAAAATTGCTATTATAAATGTTAATTATTTATATTAACATATTTTAATATTTACTCAATAATCACTAATAGAATATGATAATAATGTGAAAGATTTAGGTTGGATATCAGAACAATGATGTCTATAAAATATTAGCTATGGGGACAAAGAAAGACTTATCCAAAGGCTTCAGCAAACATTCACTTGCACAACATAATGTACAGAATTAGAAAGGCAACAGTCCTGCCTTCTAGGAGCTAACAGTCTAGCATTAGGGGAATCTTCACTGCTGGAGATCTTGAATCATAGACTGTTCATTTAGCCATCAGGCATGCTTTAGGACCACTTCTTATAGGCTAGTGCCCTGCCTAAATTCCTCCATTCCTTCAATAAGCATTACTTGAGTCACTCTTCTGGGTATGGCTATGTGGAAGTTGTTGGATGCAGATAGAGAGATCATCCCTGCTCCTTCGCCTGCTTACAGTCTAATTTAGAGACTGCTTATAGACTTAGAATCATGAAACAAATGGAAAACACTGCACAGACAAGATGATGTAGAACCAACATACATTCCTGCTGAAAGAGAGGAAAGGTTCCATTGTGGCTGAATCTCCCAAGTCAAGGAGTCTCTAGTTCAGTTCATCTTTCCTGACTTTCATAAAACTGTTCCTGTAAACCAGAGTGGGGCTTTTCAATCAGTAAACAAGTAATCACTGAGCACCTGCTGTGTGCCTAAAGCAGTGCTGGGCATCATGGGAGACATGAGAAAAGTTTGATGCTATGGAAAGAACACGGGATGTGGCATCAGGAGGTTCTGAGCTGGAATCCTATCCCTGCTAATGAGGACCTGTGGTACCTTGGGCAGGTCATTTAACTTCCAATGGACCGCCCTCAGACCTTCATCTATAAATGAGGACTTGCTGCAGTAGGACCATTTATACAATCTCATGGAAGGAATGTAAATTAAACTAGATGCATTCTAAGGTCCCTTCTAAATATGTCATTCTATAATCCTATTCAGCACCTGGCACAATGTTTAGCATATAAGTAAAAAATAATTAATAACGTTGGAGGCAGGACTCGACACCAGCGACCTCTTATTTCAGGTTCAGTGTTGGGAAGAAATGAAGTATTCAATAAGTCATCAAACATTTAATGAAGGAGGTTTACTTTGCCCTCAAGGCAAAAATACACAATAAAGTTATGGTGGCCCTTAGCTTCCCTGAACACAGGTCCCCCATTTCTCCATCTTGGAACCCTCTGGTCAGTAGGGTATGGCAACTCCTGTCAAGTCTGAGGGAAGAGAATCTATGCCGGCTGGGACTTTTTATGCCCCTAGATAACCAGGAAGCTGCATCAGGGAAACCAGGACCAATTAGGTCTCAGAGGTAACTTTGTATTGGACCTACCCCATGTTGGCTGGGAGGGGCTGGATATTAGCCTAGATATTAGTTCAATCAGATAATAATCATTCATAATAATAGTAATAGCTAACATTTATATAGTGCTTACTAGGTGTTAATCCTCACAACAACCCTAGAAAGTAGATGCTGTTGTTATCCCCATTTTAAAGAAGAAGAACTGAGAAAATGGTTAAATGCCTTGTACAAGGCCCGGTGTCTGAGGCTAGATTTGAACTCGGGTCTTCCTGACCTCAAGCCCAGCGCTCTATCCGCTCTACTACCAACAACCAATCAGGCCCTAGGAGGCAGTTTTGTCTTCATTTGGATAAAACATCTCATGTTGTGGTTGGGAGGAAAGAAGCTGCAGTTGGCCCTGTGACATATAGTTAATGATTATATAAGAATTTAAGCTATAGCACAAAAGTGCTTTTTGTTATCACATGATCCTGACAACCACCCTGTGAAGTGGGTACGTTACACCAGATACAACACACACACACACACACACACACACACACACACCACATCATATCATATCACATCATATAAACCCAGGGAACTGAAGCCTACAGAACTAAGCATCACACAACTACTAACAGAATCCTGGACTTCAGAGGCTGTTTGAGCTGGAAGGAACCTTAGAAATCATCTCATTCAGCCACTTATTTTATAGTTGAGGAAACTAAGGCTGAGGGAGAGGTGAAGTGATTCACCCAATCACTCAGCAAGTTTGTGTCAGATCTAGGACTGGAACCCAGTTTTGTAGGCATCCAAAGCAGAAGGACTCCATTACCATCCTTCATACTCCTCAGTTAATTTCATCACTTGGTGGTCTGGTAGGTATTTGTGAGAAAGGACAAGATCTAAGATATACACAGGTTGGGACAAATTCAATCCAATTCACTTTAACAAACCAGAAGCAGGGAGAGATTGAACTGCACAATTTGTTGCATTACAAGGCACTGAGCTAGGAACTAGGTACTGTCCTTGAAATCAAACAGCTTACAGATCTCTATCTTGGGGGGAGAAACCTACAAATTCTTACCTCCTACCTAAAAAAGGAAAGGCTCTAAACAATTATAAGAAAAATCCCCAAAACTTTTTTTTAAGCTAGGAGCCCCAGAAAGAGGACAACCACTCAATATCAACTTTGGTTAAACTGCTTCCTCTTCCTGTTTTATATATATATATATATAGTTAAAACAACAGCACTGGGGCAGCTAGGTGGCGCAGTGGATAGAGCACTGGCCCTGGAGTCAGGAGTACCTGAGTTCAAATCCAGCCTCAGACACTTAACATTTACTAGCTGTCTGACCCTGGGCAAGTCACTTAATCCCAATTGCCTCACTAAAAAAAAAAAAAAAAAAAACAAAAAAAAAAAACCCAGCACAAAGTATATATCAGCAGCACCCTTTCTCATCTAAAAATGGTACAGGAGTTCCAAAAAATGCATAAGATGTCTCTAAAGAAGATTTCTACAAATAAAAACCTATTTGTCCATTACACTATGCTCTGATTTGATGTTTTTGAGTAAAAGTATTTTATTATTTTCCAGTTACATGTAGAGTTAGTTTTCAACATTTGTTTATATAAGATTTCCAATTTCCAATTTTTCTCCCTCCCTCCCCTCCCTTCTCCCTCCCCTAGACAGCAGGTAATCTGATATAGGTTTGTTTTATATATATATATATATATATATATATATGTATATATATATATATAACATATTTCTGCATTAGTCATGTTATAAGAGAAGAATCAGAGCAAAAATCTCAAAAAAGAAAAACAACAGCACCAAAAACAAAAGAAATAGTATGGTCCAATCAGCATCCATATTCCACAGTTCCGTTTTTTTTCTAGATTTGGAGAGCCTTTTCCATCATGAGTCCTTTGGAACTTTCTTGTACCGCTGGATTGGTGAGAAGAATCTAGTCTATCACAGTTGATCAACACATAATGTTGATGATACTGTATATAATGTTCTTCTGGTTCTGCTCATCTCACTCATCATCAGTTCATGCAAGTCCTTCCAGGTTTCTCTGAACTCCTCCTGCTCATCATTTCTTACAGCACAATAGAATTCCATTACATTCATATACCATAATTTGTTCAGCCATTCCCCAATTGATGGGCAACCCCTCAATTTCCAATTCCTTGCCACCACAAAAAGAGCAACTATAAATATTTTTTATACATGTTGGTCCTTTTCCCTTTTTTATGATCTCTTTGGGGAAAAGACCCAAAAGTGGTATTGCTGGGTCAAAGGGTATGAACAGCTTTATAGCCCTTTGGGCATAATTCCAAATTGCTCTCCAGAATGGTTGGATCAGTTCATAACTCCACCAACAATGCATTAATGTTCCAATTTTTCCACAGCTTCTCCAACATTTATTATTTTCCTTTTTTGTCATATTAGCCAATCTGATAGGTGTCAGGTGGTACCTCAGAGTTGTTTTAATTTGTATCTCTCTAATCAATAGTGATTTAGAGCATTTTTTTCACATGGGAATAGAAAGCTTTGATTTCTTCATCAGAAAACTGCCTATTCATATCCTTTGACCATTTCTCAACTGGGGATCTGATTTTATTTTAATTTTTATTTTGTTTCCCTGTTTGTCATCTCCACCACCCAAATGTCTCATATTTCATATTCTAGAGGAATTTTAGGAGGTCTAGTCCTTTGGGAGATTAAATTACAGAATCAAAATTTTTAAAGTTAGAATGGAAATGTCAGAAATGGATATGGTTTTATCAATGAAAATGACACTAAGAAAGGTGCCTTAACACTGGCTTTGTCACTTTATTGTAAGGACAAATGGGCCTTAACTTGTAGATGAAACCTCCTCTACGTGCTGTTTCCCCCTACCAGAATGTAAATTCCTTAAGACAGCCGTTTGTTTCCTTCGTGCTTAGTACAGTGACACATAGAGCTTAATAGATTTTTTTATTCATTCATTCATTCATTCATTCATTCATTCATTCATTTCATCACTATCAGTCCCAAAAAGGAAAATTCTAACATTTATTAAATGAATGAATATTAGTTGAATGAATAAATGAATGTTGAAAAAATGAATAACTATTTTCTGTAAGAACACCCTGAAAGAAAAAGAAAACTACCCTATCTACCTACTAAGAGTTACCAGTCATGAGCAACTACATCCAAACCATAGATTTTACCTTTTCAAAAGAAATTGATCCCTTCCTTTTGTGAATTTTTCCCTGTTTAAGGCTGAAACACCTACAACTGTCTTGGCAACAGGTGTTAATGTGGTATTTAACTACTGAGCACAGATAATTCATCAAAGAAAAACTGATGAAAAAATGCATGATTTATATCCCCTTCTAGAGTGTTTGTAGCCCTGAGGGTCTCATAGCATAAGACAAAGGCACGGTCTCCTTTAGCAATTCACCAGTCTCATGAAATTTATGATGCTACAAGGTGGGGGTAAGAGTGGGTGGGTGCTTCAGAAAGCTGCTTCCAAGGCACCTGCACTATAAATTGTACCTTCCTATTTGGGGTATGGTGACCAGCTCTCCAACTGGGGCTCAATGACACCATAGGAATGGTTGCAAAGCAATCAAGGGCAAATTTCAACCAGTGGACTCTCCAACTATATTGTGAAGTCATGGTTTCCCAATTAAGATAGTTACAAAAAGGACTGGCTCTTTTCATATGCAACCTCTCACTTCAAGCCCTTTCTAAATCCTCCTCCATCCATTAACTTGCATATATTATCTATTTACTTAGATATTTTCATGTTGCTTTTCAGATAGAAAGGAACTTACTGGAAGATAGGAGACCATGTATAGAGACCATCTCACTTTTGGTCTGGTATATATCAGGGGCTTAATAAATGCCCTTTGAGTAATTTTTGAATGAATTGTCACTAACTTGCTAAATCTGTGAAGTCCATTGGGTGGACATTAACACTGTTGGCCTACTAGGGGAGGATGAAATGTCATAAAGGTCATAAGATCATTGATCAAGAGCTGGAAAGAACATCCGAACCATCTATTCTTCTGCCACCCCCACCCTTTTTACCAATGAGAAAAGAGAGACCATGGGCGAGGTTAGTTAACTTGCCAATAATCATACAGGAAGCAAGAATTAAAGACAGGATTTTAATCCTGGTTCTCAGACTCCAGAGACAACATTCTTTCCCCTGTACTATTCTGCCTAAACACTGGCAGTATAGCTTATATTGAAATTGAAGTTTTCCCCAAGTCATGATGGGTTTGCATTGATCTATCCACATTCTCACTCTCTCCTTGTGATAAAAAAAAACAAAACCCAAAACCATGTGAGGGAAGGGGCAGCCATGAAATGGAGGTCTGTGGACTTGGGTTTTTGTGTGTGTGTTTTTTTTTAATATTACAATAACTATTTCAATATCATTATTTTCTTTTGTAATACTATATATTTTTATGTATCTTAAAACATTATGGGGCAGCTAGGTGGCACAGTGGATAGAGCACCGGCCCTGGAGTCAGGAGTATCCGAGTTCAAATCTGGCCTCAGACACTTAACACTTACTAGCTGTGTGACCCTGGGCAAGTCACTTAACCCCAATTGCCTCACTAAAAAAAAAAAAAAATTTAAAAAAACAAACAAACAAACAAAAAACCCATTATTCTGAGAAGGGATCCAGAGGCTTCACCAGACTACCCAAAGTCTCCATTCCATACCCACACAAAACAGTTAAGAATCTTTGCCAAAAATTGGCGAACCTATGATCTCACTGGTTCTGTGACCTAACCTGCTGAACCAACTAGCCACCAAAATCAGTGGTATCAAAGGGAATGGTTTACTGACCCACGAGATCTGATCCATGTAGTGCTCAAGCAATGAGATCCTTTCCACATGGCTTCTCCAGGCCAAATTCCCAGGCAGCTCTGGCCATCTCTGTGCCAGGAAGTTATCAGAGTTCCTTTTTCTTTTTTATAACATATACCCCTCTCTCAGCATTTTAAAAAAATATACCGCAAGTCACTCAGCTCCCACTCATTTTGACTATTTTGTAGTTGATGGAAGATGAAAGCAAGAGTATTTAAAAGGAGGGTTAGGCAGCATTCTTAAAAGTTATGACTTTATGAAAATAAATAAACAAACAAATAAATAAGGGGGGCATCTAGGTGGCACAGTGGATAGAACACTGGCCCTGGAGTCAGGAGGACCTTAGTTCAAATCCAGCCTCAGACACTTGACACTTACTAGCTGTGTGACCCTAGGCAAGTTACTTAACCCCAATTGCCTCACAAAAAAAAAAAGTTATGACTTTGTGGGCCATAGCTTACTATATATGCATAAAGCTACTTTTGTGTTTTAAATTATTAAAGTTTAAAGCTACACTAACACTTTCAAGGCACTGTATATTATATAACATGGAATAGTTCCATTGGTTGCCATGTTTTGTCTTGCCTTTCCTTGTATTGTCAGTGCTAAGTATATTGCCTTGCTCACAGTAGGTACTTAATAAATGCAAGTTGATGACTTTAATAGCAGCAATATATTGTAGAGATGTACTTCAAACCTGGGAATGATCTACTATCCAATCTAAAGCACGTGTATGGAATTTTTCCCCCATATGGGATTTTTCCACATATCTCTGTTCTTTTCTTTTTTTTTTTTTTTAAACATTGCAAAGTCCAGATAGTTACCAAAATAGCCAGTCATTGCAACATCTGGGAGGCCAACAGACACAGGAAAAATACAACAGAAGAGGAAGATCCATAAAAACAGGAAACATGGAGAGAAGAGTGAAAAGATGTCAAAACAAAGGGGGCCCTGGGAGAGTGAAGGGGACTCGGGTGGAAAGGCCAAAGAGAAAAAGATGAGTTCATCCTCCAGCAGAAGTTCCTCAGGAGTCTTCAGAGAATTGTAGGGTGACGTCGCCATATCCCCCACAAAAGGCTGACAGCCTTTTTCACCTCTGTTTTACAATATAAAAAGTCATTGCCCTATAAAACAAGAGAGTACAAATGTTCAGGACCTGAGTCCACTTGGGAATACCATTCTCTATGATGCTGAGATATTAGCAAAGCCCTAAGACAGAATAAAACACCACGTGGATTTTAAAGGAGACATCTAGTACCAGTGTACTCAGCACCCTTCCCCAAAGTTCCTGCCAGAGTTAAACAGGCTATAGGGCCCCTTCACCCACTCCCTACCATCCTCCTCTCAATTTAGAAAGATCCTCAAATTGATCTTCCTAAAGCACAGGTCTTATTGTCACCCTTCCCACTGCCTTTTTTTTTTTTTTTGCAGGACAATGGGGGTTAAGTGACTTGCCCAGTGTCACACAGCTAGTAAGTGTCAAGCGTCTGAGGCCGGATTTGAACTCAGGTCCTCCTGAATCCGTGGCTGGTGCTTTATCCACTGCGTCACCTAGCTGCCCCCTCCACTGTCTTTTAATAAACTCCAGTGGCTCCCTATTACCTGCCAAGTTCAAAATCCTCTGGCTTTTAAAGTCCTTCAAAACCTGACCCCTTCCTACCTTTCTAGTCTTCTTATATCTTACTCCCCTCAACTTACTCTAGGATCCAGTGACACTGGCCTCTTTGTGGTACTTCACACATGACATTCTGTCTCCTAATTCAGCATTTTCACTGTCTTCCCCCATGCCTGGAACTCTCTCCCTCCTCATTCCCACCTCCTGGCTTCCTTCAAGTCTCACTTAAAGTCCTACCTTCTGCAAGAAACCTTTCCCAGTAGCATCCTAAGTTTTAGTGCCTTCCCTCGGAGACTACCCCCATTTTACCCTTTCCATATTTTGTTTGTACATGGTTGTTTCCATTTTCTCTCCCCCATTTGACTGTAAGCTCCTCGAAGGGAGAGGTGCTTTGTTGTTGCTATTATTGCTGTTGCTGCTACTGCTACTGTTGTCATGATTACATTTCTCTGTATCCCCAGTGCTTAGCATAGTGCCTAGCATATAATAGGCACTTAACAAATGCTCATTGACTGACTGTCCCAATACTCTTTTCCTCCTTTATTCTTTAGCTCATGTTTTCTGATCTAGCTAGACAATCCTACTTAACAAATTCTACATCTAGCTCGATTTAGCCTTTGACCATCCTCCCAGAATCTTTCACCTGATCCAGTAAAAACTATCACTTTTCCCATTTTCAGTGCCTTTCTCAAGACTCACTTCCCCCATAAAGCTTTACATGACCCTCCGCCATGATTGTTAGACCCCTTTCACAGCTGCATAATGTGGGCTTATTTACATGTTTCTTTAAATGTGTCTAATGTCTTTTTTTTTTTTTTGGTGAGGCAGTTGGGGTTAAGTGACTTGCTCAGGGTCACACAGCTAGTAAGTGTCAAGTGTCTGAGGCTGGATTTGAACTCAGGTCCTCCTGACTCCAGGGCCAGTGCTCTATCCACTGTGCCACCTAGCTGCCTCTAATGTCTTTTTTAAGATGCATGTCTCCATGAATCTCCTTCACTATGTTAAATTCCTTGACAGTAAAGATAACATCACTGATTTTTCTGTTGTATCTTTCCATAGTATCACATAGAGAGCTCAGCAGCTCAGCATAAAGTAGGCACCCAATCAATGCTTTCAACTAATATCACTTATATAAATTAGCAATAATCATAAAGAAAAACTGGACTGAAACATGAATATCAAAGGTCATATTCTTATCACTTATAAAAGAGCTAGATGTCCACTTGTGCATAGGACTGTGCATGCCAGGGTCAGCAAATGATAGTTGAGACCATAAAAAGTCTTTCTTGGGCTGGCAGAATGGGAAGGAAAGGAGGAAGGGAGGAAGGAAGGGAGGAAGGAAGGGAGGAAGGAAAGAGGGAAAAAAGAAGGAAGGAAAGGAAGGGAAAGGAAGGGAAAGGAAGGGAAAGGAAGGGAAAGGAAGGGAAAGGAAGGGAAAGGAAGGGAAAGGAAGGGAAAGGAAGGGAAAGGAAGGGAAAGGAAGGGAAAGGAAGGGAAAGGGAAGGAAAGGGAAAGGAGGAAAAGAGAAAGAGAGAAAGGAAGGAAAAAGGAAAGGAAAGAAAAAAGAAAAGAGACGGTTGCCCATTGAAGAATATTTGGTTCTTTTCATTTAAAGAGTCATAATCATTTTTGTGTTATGGATCCTTTGTCAGTCTAGTAAAGCCTATGGACTGTTCTCAGAATAATATTTTGAAATGTATAAAATAAAATATCTATGATTACAAAGGAAACCAATTCCATGGAAATAGTTATCAAAATATGTTTAAAAGTTCACAGACCCCAGGTTAAGAACCTCTACTTTAGATAGAGACAAAACAGTAACACTGACATGTATCAGAATTACTGGATGATAAAAATATGGGGGAATCAATAAACCCTGGGAAAATAGATATCATCAAAGCATAATGCCTAGATCCAGAGACCCACGAAAGTAGGCGGTAAGTAATTTTATGGTTAACCATTAGAAATTCACAAAAGTGAAACCAACAGAGTAAGAAAAAGAAAGTCCTTGAGTTGAAAACAATTCAAGCCAAAGAACGTCTCCAAAAACTAAATTAAAAGCATACTACAGGGGCAGCTAGGTGGCGCAGTGAATAGAGCACTGGCCCTGGAGTCAGGAGGACCTTAGTTCAAATCTGGCCTCAGACACTTAACACTTACTAGCTGTGTGACCCTAGCTAGGCAAGTCACTTAACCCCAATTGCCTCACCAAAACACACACACACACACACACACACACACACACACACACACCAGCATACTACAGACAAAAGAAGCACAGAGTGTTATCTACTGGTGATTTGTTTCATGATAAGAACCAGGCTGAGGCAGCATCCTTTTGGGGCAACAGTATGCTGGCCACAACCCCTCTCCACTCAGTAAAAGGCAATGTAGCAGTGAACTCAAGCATCACACTGCCTCCTCACAGCTCAAGGCATTGGTTAAATAGGAGATGATTGTTGGAAGACCTTCTCCAACTGTGGGGTGTTTGAGTTCTGCATGGATTCCCGTGTTCTTCCCTTGGGACCACAGCCCTGTCAGTTTATTTGGTACTTATCCTGTCACTTTAAGGATCTTTGTGGATCTATATCTCTAGAAATCCGAAAGAGAGAACCCATAATATTTGATGGATGGGAAGTTCAAACTCAAGGGTCAGGAACTGATGGGTTGTGGGGATCTAGTAGACGTAGGAACTGGTGGAGTAGGAGGCTTTATTAAGGGTTCTTTGCCAACAAAGCCAGCTGGGCTGCTTTTCTAATGGCCCTACCCCTTGGAGGACCAACCAGGCAAGTAATCCCCAACCTGCCTTTGGGTTTGGATGGTTTAGGCACTGCTCCTGTTCATTCTCTGAGCCCGTGAAATAGAGGTGAACTGTGCTCCATAGTCTCCAGGCTTCCCCCATCAATTGCTGTGCTACTGGCACAAAGAGTACAGAGAATACTAGAGGTTCCAAAGAAACTGAGAGAACAACTAGAGTTTGGATTCAGAATGCTGGATAAGTCCTGGTAAATTGATGGGTACTTCTTCTACCAGGGCTGATCCATTTCAATAGATCTGGTAAAATCTTAGAGAAATTCCGACTCAAGTTCCTAAAAGAACCGGCCCCCTCCAGGTCAATATCTGGCTCCTGACTAAAACCACAAATCCAAACGGGGCATGTTTCAGCTTCAAGGGTGTTTCTCAAATCTCCCTAAAGGCGTGAAGGAAACCTTCAATATCATTCAACGATAGCTGCTCACTATGATGTCCAATGGAACACTTGTGTCACAAAGACCACCTTAGCTCAGGCTATAGGAAGTACTGGGGATGGAAATCGGAGTTCTTCTGCCCACCTAGTTAAGTCGATAAACACTTCTCAATTATCTAGTGCATGCATACAAAGGCAAAAATGAAACAGCCTCTACCCTCAAGAAGTTGGGTGTTGAACCTACATTTTCTGGCACCAAGTCCAGTATATACCCAACGGTCTAGGGGAAAGGAGACCAGTTCAAGGAACAATCCCTTATGTTGGAGATCCAAGAAAATAAATAACTAAGAAGATATTCTGAGGTCAGAAATGAGGGAAAATAATAATAGACCCAGAAGGTTATACAAGAGATCAGTATCTAAAAGACAAAGCAAGAAATCTAATGCTGATCTGCTTAATGGATATTATATCATATTCTAGATGAGAAATACTGTCCCTGCTCATTCATTTCACACGAAGAATCAGCCCAAGGCTGTCCACATTGCCCTCCTCTACAACCAAAGGTCCCAAAGCTGTGGGTTCAGAGGAAAGTTTTAAAAATTGCAGGCTGATGAATTACAAGCCCACTGAAGTCCTGATTACAGAAAAGTCTTATTTTAAAGTATTCGTACTTGAAAAGGAGATCTACCAAGAGGAAGGTCACCCTGCAACTAAAGCATGAAAGCCCTACTGTGTGTGGGAGGACAAGACTTCTGGACTTTGCCAGTGTCTTTGCTGCTGTGTCTTGCCTGGGCAATGCAGGTTTCAGGTGAATGGCGAGTACCTGTTGGGTAGTCCTTAGCTGGCAAGGCAGTCCCTTACAAGGTCAAATGTTCTTGCCCTCTAAGGGGAGTCCAAGGTGTTATCTGAATGCTTAACATTTTCTGTATTTGATCTAAGAGTTCTGTGTGTTCTTTGCCTCTTATGCATTTTTAGGATAGAGGAAATAAAAGCTGTCTCATACCTGGGTCTTCCTCGTATCCTTCTCCAGGTTGGACTTTATGTGGAGATAGCAAACAAGTTTGTAAAGGGACCATTTTATTACTTGTGACCACAGAGAAGTTATTTACAGCTTCTGCCTCAGTTTCCTAAGCTGTTAGATGGGGATGAAGCTTGCATTAGCTACTTCATAAAGTCATTTTGTAGGAAACACTTTATAAAACTATTCCTAAGTACTGGCCCTGGACTCAGGAGGACCTGAGTTCAAATCCAGCCTCAGACACTTGACACTTACTAGCTGTGTGACCCTGGGCAAAGTCATTTAACCCTCATTGCCCTACCAAAAAAAAAACAAACACAAAACAAAACAAACCAAGAAAAAAAACGATTACTAGCAGTTTCCTAAGCTTTTGCAGCCAAAAAAAAATTCATTCATTACCTGGTGGCCAACTCTCCAGTGAGGAGACCTTCCCATTTACCATAGCCAGTTCTTCAGTGCCATGCACGCACGCACACGCGCGCACACACACACACACACACACACACACACACACACACACACACTCCTCCCCTGAGCCTGTATCTGGGAACTGCTAGAGCTCAGTAGATCCTGCCCCAGCTTCAACTCTCCTGGGGCCACCTTCAGAGACCAGTATCGCCACCAAGCCCCAGTGAGGCCCTGAAGTAAGAATTTAAAGAGCCTAGAGATTATCACCAGGTAAAGGTAGAGAATTTCAACCTCAAATAAGCTTGGCATGTTGCTGGTTAATAATTCCTACCTGTGTACCACTGAAGTTTCCCAGTGAAGGGCAAGAAGGCTGCTCTACTGTTTCCAGGCTCCTTACTCTCCCATCCATCTTGTATACACATCTGCCAGGCTGATACTTCTAAAATATAACCATGTCACTCCTCTACTTAGAAATCTCCAGCGGTTTCCTAATGCCACTATAATAAAATCCCAAATCCTGGTATTTAAAACCCTCCATAATTTAGCTTTCACCTACATTTTACAGTATTCTTTCTCATTCTGTCCCTTCACATCTCTTTAGTTCTGGCAGAACTGCCCTAAGAGCTGTTCCCAAAACTTGACACACCATCTCCAAGCCTTTAGACAGTTGTCCAGTAGCCCATGTTGGGAGTGCACCCTCTCCTCAGCTCTGCCTCTTAGAAGCTATAGTTTCCTTCAAAGCCTTCAACGTGATCTCCTTCAACCCATTTTGCAGTTTATCGAATCACAGAATCTGAATATTTGAAGGCACCTCAGTGGTCATTTTTGGTCTGACTCACGGACAAAAGGAATCCCCACCTTCACACAGGAAGACCAAACGTACTTTGCACAAAGTAGATGCTTAATCAGTGTTTGTTGAATTGAATAGGGCTAAGAAAGGCAAAATGGACATTGAATCCATTTTGAAAGACTGCACTGAGCACGAATGTCCAACAAAGGGACACTTCAGTTTGGCCGGCAGAATGCTGGAGAGATCTTTGGCATAAAACGATCCTCCTCCTTGAACGCCTCTCACTTCACGTCCCTTTGAGGAGATGCCAAGAGGTTTTCTTGCTGGAGAAGAGATCACCTCCATCCCCTGGCCATCTCCAGTGAAAAGCAAGGAGAGGTCATCTTTTAGGTACAATATGCCCAGTAGGGACCTGTAGGTCGATTGGGGACACCCCGGTAGCAGAAAGGATGAGGGACAATTATCTGCAGAGAATTGGGAAATTTTCCTTTCTTAAAGAAAAAGAAAGAAACAAAGAACAAAAACAAAGAAAAAGATCTAAAGGATGGGGAAAGAAAGGTAACCATGGAGCTCTTTTCTGAGAGGTCTGAGTAGCCTATCTTAGCCAGCCGAGAATGGGAAAGTTCAGCTTTGTTCCCGATGAAGGGATATGGGGCCTATTTGGACCAAAAAAAACCCCTCATCAGCTGAATAATCAGATGCCTCTGGACTGGCTACAGAAGGCTCTATCTAGCTGCAGCTCATTCTCCTCACTTGCTTCCTGCAGAGATGAGAGGCTCTTCCAAGACGACTGCCATTCTCCTAAAGTGGAGTTCTTGGCAAGGAGCTGGGGCACTCATGATAAGGTCTCTGAATAGGATTAGGTGATCTGGGGGGCTACTCCTGCCTTCCTCCTGCCAGCTCCACATAGAATCTAGATGACTGGAGTGGGGCGAATTGTTCAGTAATTACCCTGCCCCCCCAACCTCCTCCCAGTCCTGTTCCACCACCATTCTGCCCTCCCCCAAATGCTAGCAACTGTTAGCCCTAAGAACTGGGAATGAGATCAAGGTGATCTTGGGGGCTGCCTCGCTGAGTTGCTGGGAGGAAAGGGTCCACATAGCACATAGGAAAAAGAAAAGAAACTCCAAGATGCATGTATCTGGGAGGGTTAGGATCTAGGCAAGAGCTGATAGAAAGACAGACAGACAGACAGATATGAACAAATAAATGAATAAGCAAACAAAGAAACAGGTGATAGATGAATGAGTGAATTAAACAAATGATAAATATAGATGGATGAACAAATGGATAAAATAAACAGATTGATGATAGATAAAAATGAATAGATGACTGAATGAATAAACAGATAGATGGCAAATAGATATAGATGAATGAATAAGAAAACAAATAGATGACAGATAAATAGAATTCAGGGAAAACTATTTTAAATTTGTTTAGGGGGGCAGCTAGGTAGTGCAGTGGATAGAGCACTGGCCCTAGATTCAGAAGGACCTGAGTTCAAATCCAGCCTTGGACACTTGACACTAGCTGTGTGACCCTGGGCAAGTCACTTAACCCCAATTACCTCACCAAAAAAAAATTGTTTAAAAGTCCAAATGAGATAATATCAAGAAAGGGAGTCCTCTTCCCTTCTATTAAGTAAGCTCCTTGAGAGGAGAGATACTTTTACTGTCTTTGGATATGTGGTGCCTAGCAAAGTGCCTGGTATATAAGAGGTTCTTGGATGAATAACTGATTGATGGATTGATCCCACCATCTGCTCCCATGTTGGGAGCCAGTATTGATGCTATTCTCCAAGTAGCAGTAGTAGCAGCAGCAGTAACAACAACAACAACAATAATAGTACATAATAAATAATACTTTTGTTTTCACTGGAACTGTAATCTCTTGATGTTGAAAGCTCCTGGTAGGAAAGTTCTTTGAAAGTAGACCAGCAGTGTTGAAAAGTACCCTTACATGTAACTGGAAAACAAAATAAATGTTTGTTGATGGAAAAAAAAAAAAAAAGAAAGAAAGAAAGAAAGAAAGAAAGTAGACCAGCACCGGGGGCAGCTAGGTGGCGCAGTGGATAAAGCACCGGCCCTGGATTCAGGAGGACCAGAGTTCAAAGCCAGCCTCAGAAACTTGACACTTAACTAGCTGTGTGTCCCTGGGCAAGTCACTTAACCCTCATTGCCCCGCCAAAAAAAAAAAAAAAAGAAAGAAAGAAAGCAGACCAGCACCCTTTCTGCAATTTATCTTCTCTGTAATTCATTGATGTGGGGAGGTGACTGAGTCACTGAGAAGTTAAGTGACAGAGCTTAGGGTCAGAAGTTCCAGTTTATATCAGAAACTCCCCTGAACTGGCTCTCTACCCACTATACCAGGCTTCCTTTCCATCACCTTAATGCATTCATAGCTATTTGTAATAGGGTGAAGTAACCTGTGGCACAATCTCACCAAGGGATCTCTGAGGGTTCTTGGTATGTTCCCTACCACTTCAAACCATAAGCTATCTTTTCATGAATTTCAGAATATCAGAACCAGAAGGGACTTTAGAGATTATCGAGTCTAGTCCCTCTCATTTTATAGATGAAGAAATGGAGGTGTAGGAAAAGGACCTTACTTGCCCAAGATTACCACATAGCATAGCTAGCCAGGGAATCTATAGTATCCTGATAACCTAGTTCTGGGTTATTTCCATATAACATTATGCCTCACTTTTCTCATATTTCTTCTTTTCCTCCTCTCTCTTTTTCTTTCCTGGGGATACTGTTCTACCCTCCTGGTGGTAAAAACCTGTTAGTTAGGAAGGATTTGTTAACAAGCCTCCTCTCCCCTTCACTAATGCAAAGTTTTCACACTGTGGACATTATACACAAAGGGGAGAAGGTCATTACCAAGTTTACAAACCAAACCCAAACTCCATTTAGAAAAGTATGTGGTGAAAAATCTCTCTATGAAAAGAAAGCATAGGATTTTTCTAGTCAGCATCTGATATAATATTCCATCAATGAAGAAGAATCAAGATAGTTCTCTGGAATAGGTTATATAATCACATTGGACCTCTTCTTAATCATAAGCAAATAGGAATTATTTTCAAGGCTTCTCTTTGTGAAAGTAGCATAGGTAAAAGAAGAGCTGATCACAATAAGACACAAAATCCAGCCATTAAGAAGGAAAAAAACTATTACTCTCCTTACTAAAGGAGAGTGCCCCCCTTTGGGAGGGTAAAAATTTCATTTGGGTACAGTGAAGAAACTCCCTCTACCAACTTTAATTTATAGTCTTAGAGAGTTAACTTGGACCACTGACTGGTATGTGTCAGAGACAAACCCAAACTCAAATCTTCCTGGTTCTAACACCAACTCCCTAGCCTCCATCAATGGTCTTACATATAAAAATCCCAATCATGAAGTGACTATTCAGCAACTTGGAGAAGTAACTACATGCCCTCTAGAAAGTCTTTTCTGGGCTCCCACCTCCATGAAAGCTTCAGAGCATCCATTTACTGATCTTTCCCACACTTTCCACCAAAAAAGTGGAGCCCCTGGAAAATCAGAGTAAGAAGGGGCAGCTAGGTGGTGCAGTGGATAAAGCACTGGCCCTGGATTCAGGAGGACCTGAGTTCAAATCTGACCTCAGACACTTGACATTTACTAGCTGTGTGACCTTGGGCAAGTCACTTAATCCTCATTGCCTCACAAAGAGAAAGAGGGAGGGAGGGAGGAAGGAAGGAAGGAAGGAAAGGAGGGAGAGAGGAAGGAAGGGAGGAAGAAAGGAAGGAAATCAGAGTACGAGAAAAATTCAAAATTATCCAACCCAGAGGGAGAGAAGAAGGCTGAGCTATGTTGGATGATCACTGTCTCTGAACTGGATTCATGTGAATTCCCATTCCCTATAATAAATTATATAACACTTACATGATATATACACTAATGTATTAATTTTCATCAATAAAATCATAGATGAGCAGTGGGAAAAGACATTGGAATTTGACGGAGAAGTCCTAGGGTCTAGTCAGACCCCTGCCACTTCGTATCTGTGTCTTGCCTTTAATATGTAATGTATCTATGTTTTATTGTATTTTTGTTTATTTTGTTAAATATTTCCCAATTACATTTTAATCTGGTTCAGCAGCACCCTGGGGTATTGTGGGCAGCATAATACCCACATCTCAGTGTCAGACACTTCTCTTATAAAACCCTATATACATGTGTAGTATATTTGTTCAACCATTTTCAGTCATGCCTGATTCTTCATGACCCCATTTGGTATTTTCTTGGCAAAGTTACTGGAGTGGTTTGCCATTTCCTTCTCCAGCTCATTTTACAGATGAGGAAACTGAGGCAAACAAGACCATATTTGAATTCAAGTCTTCCTGACTCCAGACTCAGCACTCTATCCACCACACCCCCCTAGCTGCCTTATGTGAAGTATCAAAATCGTATCAATGTGAGTTATTATTATCATTATCAAAAACATCCAGCACAAGATCATATATAGTACTATGGCAAATGCAGTTAATTACATAGATCCAGCTCCTGTCATCTGAAAGCTTACAGTCTAATTGAAATTCTGATCCTAATACACATGTACATACATTAAAAGGTATGGCAGAATTTTAAAAAAATTTAAGGAAAACTATCATGCCCTGTCAAAGGGATCTGCTGAGCTTCAAATCTCTGAGCCCTTACTTCCTAGTTTACTTGGTACACACACACACACTTATACATATATCTTAGATATTGACTAGGAAGTCAAAGAACAGGCTGCAATAATCCTAGCCCTGGTCATGAGCAGAGCTTAATGAAACAGCCAGTGATTCTCCCACACAGCCCTTGCCATCACTCACAAAACAAAGAATTACTGAAAATATGAGCCAACCAGGCCCAGCACCAATCCCACCCCCAAAGCACTGTCTCTTTGGCCAGCACCACAAAACAAAATCTTAGCATTGGTGTGGACCTCAAAGAATATACTGCAGCCCATTCTGATTGTGGTCACTGAGGTTCACCCAGAGAATAAGTGTGTGTGTGTGTGTGTGTGTGTGTGTGTGTGTGTGTTTTGATTTGTTTCTTGTGGAGGAAAAAGAAAAAAGGCAAGGTAGAAAATGGGTAACCAGTATAGAAAAAATCAAATTACCAAATGTCCCTTTCAAATAGTACCAAAAAAAAGTTAATTTTGCCCAGAGTTTTATTCATGCCCCCCAAATTCTTTTCTTAAAAATTCTATTTCCCAAACATTCTTCTTAGTCTGTGCTCCAAGCTCCTCACTGCCTTATCCCCACCTCTAAATCCCCACCCCCAGCTGCAGGCAGTGCTGGGTGACTTCACAGAGAGAAGTCCTTTCTTCGAGATTCTAAGACCACCCGTGAGCATAGCACATGGCCAGGAACTTGAAGAGAATATGTGAGCAGGGGTCCCCATAAGGGAAGAGAGAGGAGGAGGGACGTTTTGATAAGAGTCTGTACCTTATATTTTTCTTTCTCTCCCTTGGTTCCACAAAAATAACACCCATTATTAATGTCTTTGTTTTCTAACTAAGAGATTGACCCAAAGAAGGTATTTGGGTGCTTAGAAAATAGGGGGAACTTTTTTCTATCTTTCATTGTAATAAACTTTCCTTCCCTATCAGCTCTGTAGTAAGTAGGGCTCCCTTCCTCCCCACAGCAGGCTTTTCTCAATATTCCCATTTTCGGCATTTCATCTGAGGTATCATTCAAGAGCGGGACAATAAGGGTTTTATTCAAACTCGATCGTCTCATCAAACAAGGCCAAAAAAAAGAAAAAAGAAAAAGAAGAAGAAAGAGAGAGAGAGAGAGAGAGAGAAGAAGAAGAACAAGAACAAGAAGAACAAGAAGAATAAAAGTTGGGAGAGGCCGAACTAAATGGATATGATCCGAATGCATATTTGTGTTACATCTAATACAACCAGCATCATAGAGGAACCAAGATCAAATAAATGGTAAAACCTGACAAAGAGAAGAATAGATGGTATGTGGAGCCATCTGTTTTGGAGGACACCCAAATCTGTCTGAATCTGTGAGGCCAAACTACCAGCTATTCTAAGATCCCCCATTCCAAGAGTGGCCCTAATGCTCATCTACACAATCAGTTTCTCTCACCATCACTTTGGCTGCAACTTTTTTGTGCAATTAAGTAATTTATTCCTTTCTTCAGCCTCCTGATTCTAATGAATCCAAGCCACAAACAAGCCTCAGTTGCTCCTATTCAAGGAGTCTGATTGCATCTGGCAGTAATTGCTGAAAATCCTGAAGAGGAAACAGGGAAGGGAAGCATATTGTTTGGGGGGGTAATAGGTGAAGACCTGCCTCTCTTGACCTATCATACATTAGTGTCAGTGAACATTTGGCAGCCTTCAGATGATTAGCAATGAAGATGAATCAAGCAAAAAAGAGGTAGAAATCTGCCTCATCTGAATCGCCAGAACTGCATATATTTGCATGCTGATTAGCTGTTCTTTTGTCTGTGTTCCTAATTATTATGACACATTATGTCTTCATCATGCAAGATTCTGATCTGTCTTGTTCAAAATGCACGTAGAAAAAAGTGCTGTTTATTGATTCAACATGTAACTTTTATTTTTATGTTTGCTTTAATTAAATACATATTTGATTGCCTTTGACTGCTGTCTCCCAGGTTTTTTTGCTCTTATTTATTTCATCTTGTTGACAAACACACAGGTAACCTTCCTTTATCATTCTCAGATCATTTGGTGATTGCAATCTCTCCCCCTCTGCCTTTCCGTCTTTCTCCACATTTACTTTCATTTCCTTGAAAAGGAAAAACAAAACAGGAAAAAGGGTGGGGTGGAGGGAGTTGGGAAGCCACCCTAGAAACAAATAAACCAGGGCCTGGGGCGGGGACGGGGGGGGGGGGGGAGGGGGGGGGAGGGAACAGGGGAGGGGGATATCATATATATATGATGGCCGGAGAAGTTAAAGAAAAAAAAAATAACTTGAACCTTAACAGAGCTGTAGCCAACCACTGTTTGTCACACTGTGGATGGAGCTTTTCCAGGGAGCAACAGCATCAGAATGAAGAAGAAAAGGGATCCTGGGAAGAGGTAATCTGTCCCTTCCCAGTTTTCTTCACACATTGTCAATGGTGAGGATATGAGAGCAGGATAGTAAAATCTAGCTCCTTCCCATTAAAAACACTCTGTACTCCTAGCCAACTCCCATTCCCCCTTGAGTTCCTCCTTCCCCTCATCTCAATCAAGGGAAAATAGGGCCTAGATTCCTAACAGCAAGGTCTAGCCCTAAAAAACAGAGGTAAAGGAAAAGATTTGCCAAGTAACAAATAGTCGAGATAGAATTGAACTCAAGTATTCTTTTTTTGTTTTGTTTTGTTTTTGTGGGGCAATGAGGGTTAAGTGACTTGTCCAGGGTCACACAGCTAGTAAGCATCAAGTGTCAGAGGCCAGATTTGACCTCAGGTCCTCCTGAATCCAGGGCTGGTACTTTATCCACTGAACCACCTAGCTGCCCCCGAACTCAGGTATTCTAATTCCAAGGGCATCATCCTTTCCACTGTGCCAAAGACTTCCTCAATTTAGGAACCTTAACCCATATTTAGAATCACATATTGGGAGCTGAAAGGGATCCCAGAGTCCATCGAATCCAACCACCTCATTTTACAGCCCCAGAGAAAAGACATGATTTTCCCAAAGTCACATAGATACTAAGGGACAGAGTCAAAATTTTAACCTATTCTGGCTCAGAAGTCAGTGCTATTGTGACAGGTATTTCCTGAGTTTCAAAACCCTACAAACCCATCTAGGAATAAAACTCTATCCCACAGGATCCCACCTTCCTGAAGCCAACTGAATCTTTTCAGAAAGTCAGCACTATGTTGCTCCCTCTCTCTATTAGAAGAATTTTTTAAAAGGTGCTTTTAAGCACTTTGGGATTCTTGGAATTCTTTCTAAAATTTCAGTGAGAACAACTAAAGAACAGAGGGAAAAATGTACAAGAATGAATGAATGTAAAAATAAAGAATCCTAATGGGTATTTGGAAGAAGTGACTGAAACATTGTTATGAGAATTTGTGTGTTGAAATCAATTTAAGGGGAAAGTATTACTAAGCCAGTTTAGTTGGTAGAATTGTATTGTATATTATTTTTAATAAAATATTTAGATTTTTTAAATTGCCATGAGAACACAGAAGATGGAGAAGGTAAATGACAATTTCCTGCTTCTTCTCTGGATACTTCCAATATCCTAAACCCTGAATGTGCCTCTAACCTGTCACCTGGCATCACACTAAACAGCCCTTGTTAGTTCCAACCTACTTGGTGAATCCAGCTCCATTCATGACACTTAGAAACTGGAGAGGGCAGTGGAGAAAGAGCTAGAGAGGGGAGTAATTGAGTGAGCTGAAGGTTGCTGCTCAGAGAAAGCAATTCCCTGCTAATGGGAAATGATTGGCTAGAAATGTAATCAGCCACTCTGCCCCCAATATCTATCCCTAAAGCAAAAGGGTAATGGAAATCTATATTCATGGAGAACAATGTTAATGTTTACTGGCCCCACAATGGGGTAGAAGATGGGGGATGGTTTCCAAAGCCAGTCCTGAGCAAAATTGTGCCCTTTCTGGAGTTTGCCCTCAGCAATCAATCAACAAGTATTTATTAAGTGCAAACTATGTGCCAGGCACTGTGTTAGGTATTGGAGGTAGGAAGGCAAAAAACAAGACAGTCCTTGTACTCAAGAAGTTTACATTTTAGCAGAAGAGGCATCATGTACAGATATAAGTATATATAAAATTAATACATTGATACTAGTTGATTTTGACATGGAAGGCATTAGATGTAGGAAAAATCAGGCAAGTTTTCATATATTAGGTAGTGGTTGAGCTAAGCTTTGAAGGAAACTGGTACTCTAAGAGACAGGCTGAACAAAAGCAGGGAAATGGGAGAAGTAGTGGTATATTTGAGGAATTAGAATTAGAAAGGAACATAGAGGTCATAGTGGAGCCTCCCTGGGCATCACATTTTAAGAAGGACAATGATAAGCTGTAAGATATCCAAAAGAGAGTTCCCAGAATTGGGACTTGAAACCATTTAATATAAGGATAAGTTGAAGGAAGTGGATGTATCAATTGCCCGAGAAGAGACCACCATCTGATATTCTAATATTTGAAAGGAATGATATGAAAGAGATATTAAACTTATTCTGCTTGGGAAGAATAGAACCTTTAGGGAGGAGGTACAGAGAAAAGGATTTAAAATCGATATAAGGAAAACCATCCTAGTAACACTGTAATGGGCTGCCTCAGAAAGTAGTGAGTTCCCCAAAACTAGGGATTTTGAAGCAAAGGCTCAAAGTAAACTTGTCAGGGATACTAAAGAAAGAGACAGCACAGAGATAGAGGATAGTGTCCAGAACTTAGAGTTATTGGTTCAAATCTTTCCTCTCACTTTTGTTGGCTATGTGACTATGGGCAAATTACTTAACCTCTCTGAAGCTGTTTCTTTATCTGTAAAATAGAGATAATAATCACCATAGTTTTTGCCTTTCTTTGTATTCCCAAAACTTAGCCATTTCCCTGGTACAAAGTAAGTGCCTAATAAATGCTTATTGACTGGATGATTAACTATTACCCTAGAGCCCCAGTCACCAACCTCATAACTTTCAGAACCCAAGGCCACTTCCTGTATGAATTAGCAGTTTCCTTTATCGTGTGTCAAAGGCAACAAGAACCAACATTTCATAGGGACTATCTCATGCTGCAATGCTCATGATAACTATTTGTTGAAAAGGCTACCATGAAAATAATCACATCTTTTGTACCAACATCTTTGGCAGAGAATAAAGTACAGAATTCCATGAAAAATTCAATAAGATGCTCCAAATTAAATTAAGATACAATTTGATCTTCAATTACTTCAGTACAAAGATAGGACTAAGCAAGGTCAACAAAAAGTATTTTGAAAAATATTCATGAATAATAAAAAAAGAAGCCTGTGACTTGAAACCACTCAGAAGCTTCTCTTTTGTGTGTAATAAATGTTTTCTTTGAGGAAAGAATCTGAAGGCTCCAGACATGATAGTCACCAATTTCACAGAAAATTAAAATGATTATATTTTATATATAGGAAAAAATGCTACTGATGGGAAAGTCATTCCTGAATCAACTGTCTGAGTAATCATACCACTGACTTCTTAAAGATCAGAATTAGAACAACTCTGTGGGGAAAAGAATAAAAATGGGGGAAAAAAAAGATATGACTTAAAATCAAAACAACTCAATCACAACCCTATTCAAATTATTGATAAGAAAAAATGGTCAATGAATTGAAGAAAGGCCATCAACAGACAATAGTAATACAGAATATAGAAGTTTAACCAATGTAAATTAATTGTTCTAACAAAGAGATCAAAAGAACTTAAAAAACACTTTAATGATCAAACCCTTGACTTACTTGCCAAGAGAGAGAAATGGCTGCCAAAGGCAACACTAGTGTAGAATATAAATGTATTTGTAAAGTCTTACAGAAATAAACTAAGAAAATTTATATACAGTATCACTTCATTAAGCAGAGAGAACCACTGGAAGATAATAGCAGTTTAAGGAAAGTTAGGTGAGACATACATCTAAGCAAAGTCATTCCAAGGACATTAAAGGAAGAAGTTGGAAAGAAGTCAACAAACAGAAGAAAAATGGAATAGATCTGCAAATGTTTTTATAACAAACTCTTTCCACCATCACATTTTTTGCTGTTTGTCCTTCATTTTTAAAGACCAATGACATCTCAGGGTGATCCATACATGTTGGATTTAGTGGAGTTGTACAGAGTCATCAGCCTCACTTTCTCTTCCTGAGTCACTGAAGTCCAATGGCAAGACAAAAGTCAAGAAGACTGGCAATGGCCCAGGATGCAGTGGATGACCTTGGTGTCTTTGATGTCTGACCAAGCTCTAAGTACTCCACAGGGTCTGCTTCAACCACTTTCATGACCATTGGAACAAATTGTTCTTATTTGCCCATTCCACCGGGGGCAGTTTTCACATACTTGGGGTAGACACCCCTCTAACTCACAGACAGGTCTGAGGTCCACCAGTTACCCTCTACCTGGTTTAGCCTGTCTACAAAGAAGGTTTGCCATGGTGTGACTGCTGAGTTTCTTGGAGCTATGAGAGAGAGCTGAGTGCTACACAGACACCATAAATGGATGAGTAGCCTCTAGAATGATGATTCTAAGATCTATTTATCCAATCCTAACCTTTCTCCTGTCTTACAGTCTCTTATCTCTACTTGCAAGTGTCTCTTAGACATCTTGAACTTGATGTCCCATAAACATTTTAAAGTCAACATACCCCAAACTGAACTTATATTTCTCCCCAAACTCTCCCTTCTTCTTAGCTTCTCTATTAGTATCAAGGGCACCAAGATCCTCCCAGTACCCCAGGCTCCCAAATTTGGTGTCATTCTTTTTTTTTTGTTGGGCAATTGGGGTTAAGTGACTTGCCAAGGATCACACAGCTAGTAAGTGTTAAGTGTCTGAGGCCATATTTGAACTCAGGTCCTCCTGAATCCAGGGTCAGTGCTCTATCCACTGTGCCACCTAGCTGCCCCCATTTGGTGTCATTCTTGACTCTTCACTTTCTCTCATACTCCATATCCAATTTGTTGCCATGTCCTGTTGATTTTACTTTTGTAACCTCTCTTGTGTATGCCTTTCCCTCCCCCACCACCCTATTTGCATGCCGTCCTTACCTCATGACTGGACTATTGCAATAGCTTGCTGGTTGGTCTTCTTACCACAAGTCTCTCCCCACTCCAGTTCATACTGCACTCAGTTATCTCCTAAAGTACAGATCTGGCCATGTCATGCTTTTCCACCCTTATTCTATAAACTTCAGTGCTTTCCTATCACCCCAGGATTCAATAGAAAATCCTCCAGATTTTAAAGTCCTTCAATAACCTCCCCCCTTCCTACCTTTCCATTCTTCTTATTCCTTTCCATGTACTCTTCAATTCAGTGGCACTGTTCCCCTTCCTGTTCCTGAAACAGGACACGTTATCCCCTAATTCCATGCATTTTCACTGGCAATACCCCAAATCTAGAATTTCCCTCATCAACATCATCTCCATTACCTGGATTCCCTGACTTCCTAAAGGTCTCAGCTAAAATCCTACCTTCTAAAATTAAGGAAGATCAAGAAGGATTAGGCAGTAGAACACCAAGAGATAGACTCAAAAGGAGGAGAAGGTAGTTGGCAAAACAGGGCAAGAGAAAGGGTTAAGTGCTGATTCCCCGTTCACAGGAACTGAGATTGTAAACCAGATGTCTCAAGTGAGATAATATTTGTAAAGTGCTTATCACAGTACAAGTACAAGATTAGAAAAAAGGGAAAAAGTCCTGATATTCACAAATAGTCTATAAACTAAATCATTGAGCTTGACTTTGATTTCTGGTAAAAATTCTAGAAAGGGTTGTTAAAGAAATGATTGGTGAACATCTAGAAAGAGGAGCGGTGATTACAAAAACACACAATGGCTTCATCAGAAATAGCTTATATGAAGCTAACCTCATTAGCTTGCTCAGAACACCTAAATGGAACAATGAATAGAATGTGAGATTTGGAGTCAGGAACACCTGAGTTCCAATCTTGCCTTGGATATCAACATAGCTGCGTTATCCCAGACTAGTAACTTAAGTCTTTCTGTCCTTCAGTTTCCTCATCTTTAAAATAAGTATTATAATAGTAGCATCTAACTCATAAGATTGTTGTGAGGGTCAAATGAGTTAATGTATATGAAGCACTGTGCAAACCTTGAAGTGCTACACAATACTGAGTTTCAGCTTCAGTATTTGTCCTTCCAATGAACAGTCTGAATTAATTTAAATATTGACTAATTTGATCCCCTTGCTATCCAAAGGACTCTCAAAAGTCTTCTCCAGCACCACAATTTGAAAATGTCAATTCTGCAATGCTCAGCTTTCCTTATAGTCCAATTCTCATAACCATACATTACTACTGGAAAAGACCATGGCTTTGACAATACAGACTCTTGTCAGCAAGATGATGTCTCTGTTTTTGAAAATGATATCCAGGTTTGCCACAGCTTTCCTCCTAAGGAACAAGCATCATTTAATTTCATGGCAGTAGGCACTATCTGCACCATCTTTGAGCCCAAGAATATAAAATCTGACACTGCTTCCATTTCTTTTCCCTCTATTTGTCAGGAAGTAATGGAAGCAGTTGCCATTATCTTAGCTGATTTTTTAAATGTTAAGCTTTAAGTCAGATTTTACACTTTCCTCTTTCACCCTCATTAAGAGACTTCTTAATTCTTCTTCACTTTCTGCCATCATATGGTATCTCTGCATATCTGAGAGTGATGATATTTCTACCTGCAACCTTAATTCCAGCTTTGATTCATCCAGTCTGGCATTTCATATGATGGACTCTGCATATGTTAAACAAGTAAGGTGACAATATATAGCCTTGTCATACTTCTTTCCCAAACTTAAAACAATCAGTTGTTCCACATTAACTTCTAACTGTTGCTTCTTGACCCACATACAGGTTGCACAGTAAGAGACAAGTAAGATGATATGGTACTCCCATCTCTTTGATGACTTGCCACATTTTGTTGTAATCTACAGTCAAGTGCTTTACAATAGTCGATGAAGCAGAAGTAGATGTTTTCTTTTTCTGGAACTCCCTTGCTTTCTCCATAATCCAGTGAACATTGGGAATTTGGTCTCTTGTTCCTCTGCCTCTTCAAAAACCAGCCTGTACTTCTGTCAAATCTCAATTCTATTATTATTATTATTATTGTTATTGTTATTATTGTCATCATTATTTATTATGGGGCAATGAGGGTTGACTTGCACAGGGTCACACAGCTAGTAAGTGACAAGTGTCTGTGGCCAAATTTGAACTCAGGCTCTCCTGAATCCAGGGCCAGTGCTTTATCCACTGGGCCACCTAACTGCCCCCTCTAAATTCACTTAATGATGAAGTCTCACTTGCAGAATCTTAAGCATAACCTTGCTGGTATGTGAAATGAGTACAATTGTTTGATAATTTGAACATTCTTTGGCATTGCCCTTCTTTAGGATTAGGACATAAACTTTTTCTAACCCATGGAGAGTGGGCCACTGTTGATTTTTCCAAATTTGCTGACATAATGGGTGCAGCACTTTAACAGCACTATCTTTTTGGATTTTAAATAGCTCAGCTGGAATTCTGGCACTTCCACTAGACTTACTGTTAGTAATACTTGCTAAGGCCCACTTAATTTCATTCTCCAGAAAGTATGACTCTAGATCAGTAACCACATTATTATGTGTGTATCTATGTGTGTAAACACACACACACACACACACACACACATATATATATATATATATATATATGGGACACACACACACATATATATATATATATATATGGGACACACAGTACAAATGGTCAAAAAGTGGAAAATAATTAAGTAGGAGAAAGAATAGACTAAACTGTCTTCAGAAAATTGTAGTACTCATTAGTGGATCCAACCAGTTTTCCTAATTCCAACATTCTATAAGCATTGTTATGTGGCTATGACATATGGAACACAACAGTCTCAGAAGATTTTAAATGTGCATCACACAGACAGTAATAGAGAGGCACATGGTGGCTATAAGCACTTTGCAACATATGATAAATAAGGATATCATCAAGGAAATGCACGCGATGATACATAAACATGAGACTTCTGTGTAGCCTCTTTAATTATTTGGTCTCTTTAATTTCTTACCCTAGAATATTTTCAAAATATTTTGTGCTGACATGTTATATACCCACCTTTGTATTAAAGTCACTGAAGATCAAAGTGTATCTAGATTTAATATGGAGGGTCTTATCAAGTTCGTCATGGCATTTCTCTATTTCTGTAATAGATGTTGATTCATAGCACTTCACCTATATCCATACCTTTACAAGAGTCATCCCACATGCCTAGAATGAACTCCCTTCTTATCCCTATTTTAGAGAATTCCTCTCTTCTTTTAAGATGTACATTAAGAACCATATTCTGCATGAAGCCTTTCCTGTTCTGTATATATTTGCATTCATTAACCATATATCAAATATATTTTACACATATCTCTTATCTGCTTTATTTCAATATAAACTCTTTGCAAATAGGAATTGTTTCATTCTTTGTACTTGTATCTCCTCATGCTTTGCACCGAACTTGGTACATAGTAAGTACTTAATAATTTTGATTGTCTGATTGAATTATTTTCATGGTGGTCTTTTCCATAAGTAGTTTTCATGAGTACAGTAATACGAGATAATCAAAAATCCCTTGAAATGTTTCCTGATGCCTTCAGACACGTGACAAAACTGACTCCGACTTCTCTTTCTTCACTTCTCCAAGAGCCACCAGAGAGCCAATCTTCCATTTAGCTGCAACTTCTTTCTGTCTTCTGTCTTAATTTAAAATGAGAAGGATAAGATTGACATGATTTAATTCTTCCAGTAGCATCTCCACTCCTTGATCATTAGACAATTAGACATTTAGAATACCAACAGCTAAATTCAGGTTTGTGGATGGCCCAAAACTGTCTTAACACCTACTAACCCCTTTTCTGTCAGTCTTTGACCATTATTGCATAAAAAGAAGAGGGTCATGAAGGACTGAGGGTCATTATGAACTTCTCTTTGTTTCATGGGTTCAATACCAAGTGATCAGTCTCTTGGTAATAATTTTCTTCATAATTAGTTTGGCTGGTCTTTGGAAAGCAGATATGGTCTGTTGTTAAGATCATATAGGAAATGTTTCTAAGATGCTGGAACCTGCCAGATTTTATATTCCATTAACATAACCTGGATACCTCCATGCCATGATAAGTCATCAGAGTTGGACTTTGTGGAGGCAAAGAATATAAAGGCTCAGAACAGTCCTTGTCAGAGGGGCTATAGAAAGATGGGCACATTAAAATATAGTTGTGGATTGTTTCTAACAATAATTTGGCATTTTGGGTTACTAAACTGTACCTCTTGACCTAGTGATTCCATAATTCAATTTATACTCCAAGGAAATGATTGATAAAAAAGTTCCCAAGTATACCCAAATACTCACAGCAATACTGTTTATAATAACAAAAACCTAGAATCAAATTATAAGCCCATTGACTGAGGGATCACTAAAAAAAATGAGCCATAGAAATATAATGGTTTACAATTGTAACATATGGACTGATTAATATGAAAAATTCAATGAAATATGGAAAGATTAATATGAACTGATTCAAATCCAAGAAAGCAGAGCTGGAAGAAGATTATACCAATGATTATAATTATGTAAATTAAAGTAACAGTAAAAGACAAAAGAAAACAATGGCCATCCTTAATTCTAGAGTGGCAGCATAGTACAGTGGAAAGAACACTAAGTCTGGAGTCAGTGGACCTAGGTTCAAATGTCACGTGTCAGTAAGAACCTGTATGACCTTGGACAGGTCATTTAATCTCCAGGGGCCCACATTTCCTCACCTATAAAAAGACGGGTTGGAATTGAATGGTTCTGAGGACCCTTCCAGCTCTCAATCTATGATCATATGAATATAATCCTATGACTGAGGTTAAAATACACTTCCTTTTCATTAAGAAATATTAATGGGGTGGGGGCAGCTAGGTGGCACAGTGGATAAAGCACCGGCCCTGGATTCAGGAGTACCTGAGTTCAAATCCAGCCTCAGACACTTAACACTTACTAGCTGTGTGACCCTAGGCAAGTCACTTAACCCCCATTGCCCTGCAAAAAAAAAAAAAAGAAAAAGAAAAAAAAGAAATATTAATGGGGCAGCTAGGTGGCGCAGTGCATAGAGCACCAGCCCTGGATTCAGGAGGACCTGAGTTCAAATCCAGCCTCAGACACTTGACACTTACTAGCTGTGTGACCCTGGGCAAGTCACTTAACCCCAATTGCCTCACCAAAAAAGAAGAAGAAGAAGAAATATTAATGAATGAGACCAAAGAATCACATGTGCAATTTTTCATAAGTATTTTGTTAAACAGTTTTGCTTAAGACTATTTTTAATGATAAGGTAACCATTGCAGAAGCCCATGATCCAATGGGGATGACAACATGTAAGTAACTAGGTATATACATGATATATTCAAAGTATATGGAAGGCGAAAAGGGGAAGGCATTGGCAGCTGTGGTGAGGAGCATAGCAGGGATGAGGAAAAGCCTAATAAAGAAAGTAGGATTGTAGGTGACTCTTGTAGGGAGCTAGGAAAACCAGGAGGCAGAGAATTCCAGGTCCAGAAGCCACCCTCTGGGAACCCAGCCAGCTAGTGTCAGCGGAGGGTTGGGAAAGTCACTCCAGCCCATGTGCTACAATGGAGAGGAAGGAACTCACTAGGCAAGGAGGTGACATCCACAGCTGTATGATTTCAAAAAATCACTTTGGAAGCTGAATGGAGGCTAGATTAGGGTGGGTAGAGACTTGAGGCAGAGAGACAAACCAGAAGGCTACTGCAATAGTACAGGCATGAAGTGATGAAGGCTGGCACCAGAGCAGTAGCCATGAAAATGGAGATACTTCATATAGAAATAAAATTGTGAAAGTAGAATTGATAAAAATTTGGCAATAAATCTTGTCTCTGGGATGATCATGAGGGAGAAGTTAGTGATGACTCCAAGGTTGCAAGCCTGGTTGACTGGGAAGATGATGGTACCCTCAATAATAATAGGAAAGTTAGGGAAAGGTAGAGTTTGGAAGAAAAGATAATGAGTTTGGTTTGAGACATGCTGAGTTTGAGATGCCTAAACCACATCTCTTACCCACCAAAGTGATCAAGAGAAAACAGACTGAAAAGTTTCAGAACTACAGACCACATTATATTCCACCACAATCCTATAATAAAACTTGTTCAGCCATTCTCCAATTGATGGGCATCCCTGCAATTTCCAGTTCTTTTCTACCACAAAGAGAGCTGCTATAAACATTTTAGAACATATAGGTTCTTTTCCTTTTTCCCCAGTTATCTTCAGAAATAGACCAAGTAGTGGTATTGCTGGGTCAAAAGGTATAGGTAGTTTAATAACTCTTTGGGCCTAATTCCAGATTGCTTTCCAAAATGGTTTGATCAGTTTACAATTCCACCAACAATGAATTAGTGCCCCAACTTTTAAACATCCCCTTTAACATTTGTCACTTTCCCCTTCTATCATTTTAGCCAACATTAGGTATAAAATATCTCAAGGTTGTTTTAATTTTTATTTCTCTAATCAATAATGATTTGTTTTTTCATATGATATAAATTGTTTTGATTTCTTCTTCAAAAAATTGCCTGTTCATGTCCTTTGACCATCTATCAGTGGGGGAATGACTCATATTCCTATAGATTTGACAAAGTTCTTTATATATTTTAGACAAAATGAAAGGGAGAGTGATCACTGGCAAGGAGCAAGGAGCAAGGAGCATATATGGAGATAAGGCAGAAGAAGACCCATCTCCACTAATGAAAATGTCTCTCACCTCAGAAATTCTCCTTAGAAGCAACAGGCTGAAGGAATTCGAAACATCCTTTGCAGTGAAGGTACCTGCTGCCTGCTTCTCCCTGAGGAAGAAGGAGAAGGAATCCCCTTTGAGATCCACATTACTGTTGGTGATGTTCCTTTGTTTGCGATTGTAATCTCAGTTGGCGCTCTAGTCAATAAACAAACAAGTGAAAAGATTCAGCGAGGTGTAAAAATAGATTTGCACAGGGCAGACAACGGGCGCATTCCATTTATTTACCTCTTCTAACAAACCGATACCTGGGGTGACATTTATTAATAAACGGCATTATCAGGTGTCTGATATGTAGCGCACAGAAATTAATTACCCAGCCCCTGGTAAAACCATAACAAGCCTGCAGTGCAGTAACATTTGTGCTAATTGAAAATGAGATAAGTGCTGTGGGTGCAATTTGCATTCAATGCAGTGTATTAATTATCTTCAGTTCTCCTCATGATAAATATACCTGACTGAATCACTCTCCTCATTTACTCCGTAATAGAGCCGTAAGTGGATTCCCTTAGGTAACCAACTGAAGGCACTGGGCTCCACTCAGCAAGAGCAAGGCCTTGAGCTTTTCTGGGCACTTCCCTGAGTGAGCAAATGTTCCATGGCTCATCTTCCTAGGACCTGAAGATGATACCAGAACAGTCCCCTTGCATCCACCTCAGAAGTCTCCCCATAATCACCTTGCTGAGACAAAGGAGGGAACGTGGCTTGCGGGGCAGAGAGATTGGTTGGAAAACTTGGCCGTTTCATAAAGTTAAATGAGATACATTTCAATCCATTTAATGACACTGCTCTCTCAAAACTGGATGTTATCTCGGCAAGGAAGGGCCTTTTGCTATTCATCTCCCTGCTGTATTATCTCGGGATTTAATTACATTTCATGCAGAATATAAATTAATTGAATCTTGTAATACCCATAACAATCAGGAAAATACAGATTTAAAGATACCATGTGGTTGTAGAAAATTAATGCTCTGGGACTCTGACTTATGTAGAAGGATCAGGTGACCAAAAAACCCTCCATCAATATAAGCTAGAAAGGAAAGTATCTTACCACCAGCAAGGAAGGAAGGAATACATTTTAAAAGGAAAAGAAAGAGAAGTCCACTTATACTGTACACATTAGCTTGGTTTTATCCAATCATTTAGAGTTACTTCATGGGTAAAATCCTTCTGATCCTTTCATCTGATAGCCCTGAATCACCAAAAATGGCCCCACCATAGTAATAGTGGTAGTAATATCAATAATAACAATTGACCTATAGATAATAATGATAACAAACTCTGTCTCTCTCACTACGTATAAATGTATCTACATATGTGCATACATATTTGTAGGTATATATCTATGTGTGTATATATTCACACATGCATATGTGGTATGTAGTTATATACATATATGTGGTTTATATATATATATATATGAACACATTTAGGCATATATACATACATATATAGTTTTCCATTCTCAACTTCTCTTGATATCCCATGGATACCAAGAGAGCACTAATGCAATCCATCACTTTTACATTCGACAGGCTCATCTTTTTTTCTAGTCACTTAGTTCTCAGATCATTTCCTTTACACTGAATCTCCATATAATTCTTTCTTTGCAATGTATCACAGTCCATCCACATCTACCATGCACCTTTCTATTTCCCTCTTTGGTGATCAACTTCAATTTTTTGGAAACTGTTATATTGCAGCAACACAACATCACTAGAAGAATATTAGTGTTACAAAGATGAACCTTTGTGATTGGGCTCCCACCCACTAGGCAAACCTCATTTGGAAAACATAAGAAAGGATATGGAACAAGAATCACGCACACAGCATGGCAGGCTTAGCTATCAATGGGTTTACAATCTACTGGAGAGAGTGCCCCAAACTTTGAAATCACAAATCCACCGGAAGTTTTCTCTGTATGTATGTGTTTAATGTTGTCATCATTGTTGTTTTTAGAGTGTTGTTTTCCAAAGCCCTTTATGAGCATCCTCATAAGAACGTCACCTCATCATTCAAGTAGGTGCTCCAGGTTTTAGTGCCTCCATTTGGCAGATGAGAAAACTTAGGCTAAGACAGATAAGAGACTTGCTTAGAGTCCCACAGCTTTCAAGTGTCAGAGAGAGCATTCAAAATTCTTCCTTGACTCCAATTTCAGCACTCAATCCATTTTAAAACATTGACTCTGTCTTGTTATAGATGAAATTACAGCTTCATTTTGATCATCCATAAAATAGGGATGCCAGTGACCTATCTTGTAGTGTTCTTGTGAGTTACATGAAATAAGGCATGTTTAGAGCTTTGCAAATCATAAGGTACTACATAAATTTCAGTTATTGCTATTATCTCTGTCATTACTATTCATACAAGTTGGGGGTTGATTGAGAAAATACAGATATACCTCAAACACTGGCACTTCACAATAATATTGTTGTTGTGATATAAAGAAGGTCCCATACCCCACAATGTAAGAATCCCTAAATCTTTCACTATCTCAGGTTCAGTGTGGGTTGTTCTTGATATGTATGCATGCATGTAGCTATGTGTATATTCATGGGGACAGCAAGAGAACAGATAACTCAAAAGTGTGGAGGAGATTCATTTAGTATTTTCAATTGTCCATAGGTAAGGATCAAGGTTGCATAATCTATAGGTGGATAATTGAGAGTTGACTGTATTTTAATCTTTGAATATGGAAAAGAACAATTACTTCTAAGATTCTACCCCTTGGAAAATGGGCAAGGCAAATGTTAGCCAATGAATCAACTAATAATATTAAAATGAAGAGTGACAACTCCTTAGAGATATTACTGACACTGGAGTCCCTTTATCTTTGCAAATTCTCACTTCAGTCCTTTTTACTTGTATCAAAGTACATTATTTATTCAATGGACTCTTATTTTTCTTTATTCCTTCCTTTCCATGTGCCAGAGTGCCTCTTCCTCTTTTATTACTGACACATTATTCCACTTTCTTATGGATATAACATTGCTCTCTCTGGCTTTTTTTTGTTTTGTTTTGGGGGGGGCAGGGCAATGAGGGTTAAGTGACTTGCCCAGGGTCACACAGCTAGTTAAGTGTCAAGTGTCTGAGGCTGGATTTGAACTCAGGTCCTCCTGAATCCAGGGCCGGTGCTTTATCCACTGCGCCACCTAGCTGCCCCTCCTCTCTGGCCTTTTTTAAAAGGTATTTCAGGGGGCAGATAAGTGCCACAGTGGATAAAGCACCAGCCCTGGATTCAGGAGGACCTGAGTTCAAATCTGGCCTCAGACACTTAACACTTACTAGCTGTGTGACCCTGGGCAAATCACTTAACCCCCATTGCCAAAAAAAAAAAAAGGTATTTCAGGGTTTACTTATACAAAATACAAGAATACACAAATTCAGTAATAATATACCATAGAAAGTTCATTATAAATACATATAGAAAACAATCATAGAATTAGCACATAAGAGAAAAGAAACTTGTCCCAAAATGGAAAAAAGTAAGATTTCCAAGCTAATTTTTTATCCATTTTTTTCCAGGATTAGCTTAACCCATGATTCTCTCCAAACCAGGAACCCCAGGTCAACCCACCTTCCTTCCTCATAGACATCCCTGCCCCCGCACGCTACCAAGTTAGCTGTTTCTTGTCCATCTCCCTCTAATAATCTTCCCCCTCCTGCCCATCTTGATATTCTCACCTAGACTCTCTGAATCATTTATTGGTCCATTCTAAAGTCTGAAGCATGCTCTCAAACAATCAAGAAGCATCCTTATTAAATGGTAGGGTATGGGGTGTCCAGACTACAGTCAAAACTGAATCACTAACTTCTCTTTTGCAGACCAATAGAAAAACAAAGAAATACAAATTAATCTCATAATCTCAAAAGCAAACACTGCCAGAATGTCAGAGATAAACAAAGATATGCCTGATGGATTCTCAGGAATTCCTAGACCACTCAATGTATTTTTTTAATTTTTAAAATTTTTTGGCATATATTATTCCTACCTCTCATGCCCAATCCCTTCCATAGAATAATTTTTAAAACCTTCATATTAAATACACGGAGCAGCAAAATAAATTATAATACTAACCATGTCCAAATATGTTTCATTATGGACTTTAAGACCACTACCTCTTTGGGAGATGGTAGATGGTATGATTCAGTACAGAAGATGTGGTTTATCATTGAATTAATCAGAGTTTTAAAGTTGTTTTTATCTCTATCATGTTATCATTATAAAAATTTTTCTAGTTCTACTCACTTCACTCTGCATCTGACCATAGAGGTTTTCCCAGTTTTTTCTGAAGCTGTTTTACCATTTCTCATGGCACAAAAAAATACATTCATATGCCCAATTTGTTTGTGCCCCACTAGATAGATACCACATTGGTTTCAATTTTTTTACTTCTATGAAAAGAGCCACTATGAATTTTTTTTCATCTTTCTTTGAACTCTTTGGGATTTAGGCCTAGTCATGTGATAATAGTTTGGTCAAAGGGTATAGAAAGTTTAGTACCTTTGGGTGCATGGCTCCAAATTAATTTCTGGAATGACTGGACCGATTTACAGCTTTCCCAAAAATACATTGCTGTGTCTGTTTCCCCACAGTCCCTCCTCATTTCTCTACTACTGTCAAGCATTTTTTTCATATGGGCGATAACTTTAATTTCTTCCTTTAAAAATTGCCTATACAGGGGCAGCTAGGTGGCGCAGTGGATAGAGCACCGGCCTTGGAGTCAGGAGTACCTGAGTTCAAATCCGGCCTCAGACACTTAACACTTACTAGCTGTGTGACCCTGGGCAAGTCACTTAACCCCAATTGCCTCACTAAAAAAAAAAAAAAATTGCCTGTACATATCTTTTCCCAGCTATCTGTTGGGGGATGGATCTTAAGCTTATAAATTTGGATCAATTCAGTAAATATCTTGGATATGAAACCTTTGTCATAAAAACTTAGTGCAAAGATTATTTTCCCCCAGTTACCTGTTTCCCTTCGAATTCTAACCACATTAGTTTTTTATGCAAAAATTTTTCAACTTGATATAATTGAAATTGTCTATCTTATTTTCTATGATACTCTCTATGACTTGTTTTAGTCATTAACTCCTCCTTTACCCATAAATCAGAAAGGTAATTTTTTTTCCTTGCTCATCTGATTTGCTTATAATCTCACATTTTATATCTGTCACATATCCACTTGGAATTTACTTTGGTATATGGTACAAGATGTTTGTCTAAAACAAGTTTCTGCCAAATTGTTTTCTAGTTTTCTCAGAAGGCTTTGTCAAACAATGAGTCCTTACTCCAATAACTAGGTTCTTTGGGTTTACTGAACACTATGATGCTCTACTTTCTTGCTTCTATATATGGCACACCTAATCTGTTCAATTGATTAACCTGTATAGTTTTTAATCAGTAGCAAACTATCTTAATTACTATTTTGTAGTATAGCTTAATCTCTGGATTTTCTACATGGTACTAACTCAACTCTCCTTTGTAGGTCATTTCCCCTATAACATGCTTCCCCTCTTAGAAATATGAGAGATCATCTTCTGAGGTCCAAAAAGTGGGCAACAAATCCAGAGATGCTCAATCTCCTGGAAAAAAGACTTCATTTTTCTTCATCCAAGTTGGACAACAACAAGAAGAATAAATAAATAACCTACCTGGTGTTAGAAGTGTTGAAAACAGGAGGTTTTCTATTGGAAAATCATCACCATTTTACCTTAAACATAAGCAGAAAAATTAAGTTTTCCCCTGGGCAGCTCACCATTCTATCATTCTATTTTAAATCATTATGATTGAAAGCAGAGAATAGAGCATGTACTTACTGAATTCGCTCATTTGCCTGGTTGAATTACTGGGCTCTAACAGTAATTATACTTTGCCTGTTTTGAAGATATACCATTGTCCCCATTCTCAATGGAAATATATATAAGCAGAGGTCAAGTGAGTCATCCCAGGGCAGAGGGTGAAAAAAGCCCCTCAGTTTCCTATCCAGAGCTTCAATTTTATCAGCAACCACATTCTCTTGTAAAGGAGAGTGCCATTCAGAATAGAGTCTTTTGGAATCCTACCTATTCTATAGTGCCTACTCAGAGGCTACACATAGGAAATTAATAAGCCTCCATGCCATGCTATCTAACTTCTCTTAACTCAGAATGTCTCACATGTCAGGAACCACATCCTATCCCTCAAAGACCCAATATTTCCACGGCTCCTTTAAGGGCCTCCTCAAAACCTGTTTTTCCTTTGAGGCTTTGTAGGGTAATATTGGGGTTCAATGCACATAGCACAATGTCACCCACAAAGAGGAGCAACTGAAGGACTTCACTATCCAAGATACTGCAGAGTTTCCTGGAAGATCTATAATTTCTCAAAGGAGTTTGACCTGTCCGTCCACCCCAGAAAAGAACAAATGCAAGAAGAAGGCCTGTCATCCAGATTCCGCAATGAATCTGAATGCTCGCCCTGTTAAGTTTGCCCAGCATTATGTCTAGAGACAGACAATCTACAGGTAGATAGTGCATAAAGTACAGGCAGACAGTCAGTTGGACCCAGAGTTGAAAAGGAGGGGGAAAGAAGACTGGATTGCATGGGTCATAGGCAGGACTTGAACCTAGGTTTTCCTGACTTCAAGGTCAGCTCCCTATCCATTATACTATACTGCAAATCCAAAAGTCAATGTCAGTTATTATTATTATTAATAGGGAGGACGAACCAGGCAGAGCTTAGCTAACTGAAATCTCCACTTTATCATCATTTTGACACAATAGGTTCCCTCTCTCCCACTTCCCCACCAAAATTTTTATCAGAGCAATCAATTAGAAAAATGGATTTCCTTCTCTGACAACCAGGGTCAGACTGTGATTTGAGAGAAATGAAATTTCCTTTTATTCCAAAATATCTTCCATCATGTCATGGTTCCTGAATTACCTCTTAGAGAGATTTCATCTTTTATATCTCTATGAATCCTCATCTAAATATAAAAACTTCTGAGAGGAGAAACACATTAAGCCATTACTGAACATTAATAATTTAGCATAAAGTAGTTTATTTGAGGTTGTCAAGTCAGTCCCCCAAAAAAGGATTAAAGGAGAGACTCTCATTAAAAGAGAAAATAAGGTGCTAAGCCAAAAGTCATTCCCTGGGAATATTTCAGGGGAGGGTGGATGTAAACAGTAGATAGCATGAAAGTACTGGGCATCTGGGGCAGCTGGGTGGCACAACAGATAGAGCACTGGCCCTGAAGTTGGGAAGACCTTAGTTCAAATCTCACCTCAGACACTTACTAGCTGTGTGACCCTGGGCAAGTCACTTAACCCCAATTACCTCAAACATCCAGTGCCATCTCCAGTCATCTTGATCTATAGCTTGCCACTGGATCCAGATGGCTCTGGAGGAAAGAGTGATGTTGGTGACTGCACAGCCCTCCCTCGCTTAAAGCCAATTCAGTACAAGTCATGACATCGCCCCCATGTCTTGGTCCTCTTTGAGAACAAAGGACAAACAACAACAACAACAACAACTGGGCATTTAGGGACCAGCACCCAGAGTCAGTCAGTCAACGAGCATTTATTAAACACTTACTATATGTCAGGTACTGAGCTTAGTGCTGGCAATGCAAAGAAAAAGTGGAAGAAAATCCCTGTCCTCAAGAAGCTTATATTCTAATTTTAATTTTTTTTCCAGGGCAATGAGGGTTAAGTGACTTGCCTGGGGTCACACAGCTAGTAAGTATCAAGTGTCTGAGCCTGGATTTGAACTCGGGTCCTCCTGAATTCAGGGCCAGTGCCCTATCCACTGCGCCACCTAGCTGCCCCAAGATGCTTACATTCTAATGGGGAAAACCACAGTAGTATAAATAAAAATGTATAAATGGAGAGTAATCTCAGATAGAAGGTCTCAAAGGGAGGAAAGGGGCACAGACAGGAGGGTAGAAGAGACTGGAGACAAACTCTCTGCTCTCTCTGGTTTTTTCCAAAAGAGAGCATTGTCCTGGAGTTCTTTACTCAGAGTAATGCAGCCCCTACTTAAAGCTGATCAAGACAAAATGAATAATATATAAAGGCAACAACACTTACCTTTGAGAGTAAAATGGGGCTGATGGAAGAATCATCCCATTTCATTATATCTGAAAAAAAAAGAAAACTAATATAAAGACAGCCTCACCTCAGACATGGAATACTAACAGGCAGTGATGTGTCTATGAAGGTGATCAAGAAGAAGGGGGAAAGGAGGCTTTGAAGATGGTTCAGACACTAACTGGATTCACGATATGAATTCAACTAGTTTACAAATCTTTTCCCTTCCAAAACGTTTGGGCATTTTTCATCTTATCTTCTATCACATTTGAAAAGAAAATCTAAAAAACAAACAAAGAATAAATGAAAAGAGAGTCTTAAAGATCAAGGTAACTTCAAGGTACCAAAAGCTTTTGAGGCTTTAAGCCTAAAAAATGAAAATACATCTGAACAGTCGGTCAATAAAGCATTAAGGGCCTGCTATGTGCCAGGCTCTGTGCTAAACTCTGGGGATTCAGAGAAATTTAAAATGTAAAAGATAGTCCCTGTCCTCAAGGAACTCACAATCTAATGGGGGAAACAATACACAAACAAGCTGCATACAAGAGAAATAGGAAATAATCAAGAGAGGGAGAGCACTAGAATTAAGAGGGATTCAGAAAGGAACTTGAATAAGCCAGGGAAGCCAGGAGGCAGAGAGGAACAAAATAAGATATCCAAAACATATCTTTTTAATTTAATAAATGTTTTTTGATCATTTTTCTGCAAAATATATTAATTTGTATGAGGAAGTCAAGTTTTCATATCATTCCACTGTTAAAACCACGTCCAGCAATACCATTTAATTATTCCTCTCTCTGGGCTTTCACCTTTTTTCTTATCCTTTATTCAACTTCATTATTCTTATTATTTTATCTAGTTAAAAGGTAGCAGGGTCATAGGGTTACCACCCAGTTCAACCCTTTCAGTTTATAGATAAGGAATCTAAGGTCTATAGAAAATAAGTAATTTGCCCACAGTCACACAGGTAATGAGGGATGGAGCAGGTATTTGAACTCAGGTCCCCCAGCACCAAGCCAGCACTTTTTCTTTACCTGCTCAATTTGAGGCCCCATTTAAGCCTAAGGGCCAAGCCAAATGTCTATCTGCCCTACTCCCATCCTTACTGGTTTTAGTAAAAAGTAGCCACTACGGATCAAAGCAGCCTTTCACCTGACTGACTGGTTCAAGAGACAAGACCTAGATTAAGAAAAAGATCTTTGAATCTCTAGAGTAAAAATCTCCATTGCATAAAACAGGATCCAAGGTACATAGGGGAGGGGGGAAGGGAGGCCAATCCACGTTTGGAAACCTTAACTTTTAGCATGAAATACATCTGTTAAATAGACCTACTAATGGTGTTATTGTAGCTAAAAACAGCGACTTGAAAATGTTGTATACATTATTACTGTCATTATCCACCAACTACAAGAATGCCGTGCTAAAACTAACTCAAAACACCTCGGGAAAGGTAATTGCTACTAATGGATCTGAAGTGTGTAAAATTGGACATTATTACCCTGTCCTCACATTGTGGGATTGGAAAAGCTGTGGGAGATTGTAGTTAGTGGGCTCACTCGTCTTTCAATCAGGACTGAGATTGGAGGAAAAGGCCAAGCTCTCTTTCATTCTATAGCGCATGAGAAATTCAACACTGCCACAATATTGTAGGCCTATGTTTGGGGGGAGGGGGAGTGGGGGCAAAGTCAAGGGCATGCTGTAGAGTCTCAGCTACTGCTTTCAGAACTTTCTGAGGTCTACTGTATGGTGGATTAGAGGAGGCAGTTAGAGACTTAGGGGGACTCCATTTTTTAGACCCAAGAAACCCCTACCTTGCTCCCAACTTCTTAAATGAAACCCTGTTTAACAAAAGTTTATGAGGTACCTATTAGGAGTGAGACATTGTACATGGTTGGAGAAGGTACAAAGATGAATAAGATATTATTCTTTATAGGAGACACAAGATATGTACAAATAACAATAATATGAAGCAGAATAGGAGAGACGCACAAGAAAGAAAATATCAAAAAGTACTTTAAGGTTTTGAAGGAGAATTTATTTCTGCCTAGCACAGAATAGGTGCTTTATGGGTGAATGGTAATTGACTGGTTGGCTATGAGAATCAAGGAAGGCTTCATAAAGAAGGTTGCATTTGACCTGAGGATTTTAAGAGCCAGAGATAATGGAAGAGTATATTCTCTACCCAAGGCATGGAGTTTGAAAAGGCAGAGCCAAGCTAAAAATGTGTCTAATAGGGGAAGGGGTGGCATAGTCTACTCTGGTTATTGTGTAGGGCAGAGTGACCAGTTGATTGGCATTTCCCTTCTTTTCTCGACTTTGAGAAAAATGATTAAAGGATGAGACAAGAAACAGAGGTTTCAGTAACACAGAAACTGCATGAGCAACTGGTAGTTAATGGAGAAGTGATTGTATTTCTTAGTGGTATCAAAATCTAACACAACAGGTTTTTACCTAGGGAAAAATGTCCTTACATGTGCCATGATTGCTGGATTTAAGGAGTCCCCAGAGTCAAAACCCTTTTCTTACAGCTGGGAATCCTGAAGATCAGGAAAGATTACTTTCCTAAGGTCTTATACCAATAGGATGTAAGAAAATTGGGCACTGAAACTCAGACTCTTATTCCCTTTCCATGAGTCTCCCTGAAACAAGAGACCAGAATTTTCTGAAGGTCCCTGGGTAAAAATATGGCAGGACTAAAATTCATACAGGAGAAGGCCTACATAGATTAAGGGATGAGAAGATTCCAGAATTCCATAATAGGCCAAAGAAACTCAGTTCTCCCAAGTTCCTGCAAGTGTTTTCAGTATGATAGGAGGGGCATTGTAGATTAGCAGTTAAATAGCAAAAATAATTCATAGTTAAATGGTACTTTGAGCACCTTCCTCTGGGAGTACTTCTGCAACCCTGAGAATGCAAGTATTGAGGAAACACTTCCATTCAATACAAATGAGGAAATTGAGACTTAGGTTAAGTGACTTACCCAAGGTCATACAGATAATATTTGGCAGAAAATCTCAGGTCTTCTCACTCCAATCTAAGACTCTTTCCATTATACTTCCTTTTACTAAACTGAAAGTACAGAAACTTGAATTTGAGTCTAAACTCTAGTCAATACCAACTAGTTCTGCGATTTGAAAACTCATCAATTGTGTAATTAAACAATTGCAAATCACCTACACCTAATCTCTCTGGGGCTCATTTTCCCTATTAAAAAAAAAAAAAAAACTCTGAAGTTTCCTTTACCTCTCACATTATATTTTTGTCTATATCACTGTTGTGATTTACTTACACAATGTGGGGTTTTTTTAGACCAAGTACAATATATATAGTATAATATTGTACAAATACAAAGTAAAATGCTATACATGCACAGCCCACATTCATACACCTGCCCATTTACTGGAAAGGCAGATGGGCCTTGCTCAAGTGCAAATAATCAGAGTCATTTAAAAAACTAACGACAGAGTCAACATGCTTTATTGTCATTACTATCAATGATAGTAATAACTGATTTACAAAGCACTTACTTTGGAAGAGAGTAGATACTAATGTAAGCTGACTAACACAAAGCAGAATAATTAAAATGATTATCCCATTGAAAGGTATCTATGAGACAATCATCTTGAAAAACTTTATTGGGATGGCTCTAAAATTCACTTTTGTGAACTATTTGCATGGAAACATTTCTAGCTTGTAAATGCACTATTTTCCACATGGGGCCCCAACTTCCATATTTGTATTAATAATAATAAAAATAGCTAACATTTATTTAGCACTTGCATATATTATATTATTTGGCTTTCGAACAACCTTGTGAGATAGATACTATTATTATCCCCATTTTATAACTGAGGAGAGTGAGAGAAGTTAAGTGACTTTTTTCAGGGTCACACAGTTAATAAGAGTGAGGAGGGAGGCAGGTTTCAAACTCAGGTGTTCCTGATTCCAAGTTCAAATCTCTCCCCAATACCCCACCCAGCTTCCTCTGATCAATTGATTAAGACAATAATTATAAGAATTATAGTTATGAAATCTTGAATGGATCCCAATAGAGCAAAGGCTTATGAGTGGCTATCCTAAAACAGAATTTGAGAATCTCATAGTTGGAAGAAACCCAAAAAATAATCGAGTACAAACGATACCTGAACAGCAATCCCTTTTTATACTGACCTATGTTGATAAATGATCATCAGAATTATAGCATACTTGCTTATAGTCAGAGATAGTGAAGGGGAGGAGGAAAGAGATGGAACAGGAACCTTTTAGAAATGCATTTCTTTTCCCCCTCCTTTTCAATTTGGCAACAACCTAAATAAACATGTCAGGGAGCACTGAAGGTCAACACATTCCTTGACTTGGGGCATTTTGTAGACCCTGAAAAGATCCTCCGCAAAACCCAGCAAAAGAATGAATATTATTTTGTCTTTAGCATTTGTAACCTGAACATACATTGAAAAAAAGTCATTACAAAAGGATCTGCCAAGCACAGTATAACAGAGTTAAAGAAAGTTAAATTCTTTGACTTCCTTTACAGGAAGGAATGCAAAGAGCAAGGAAAAAGGGAAAACTGATGAACGTGGGTTGGAAAGAGAAAAGCAAGAAGTCAGTGAGGTGAGTGACATAAAATTGGCAGAAACAAAAGGAAATGGAAGTTCTATTCATGGGAGAAATTTTCAATTCAGCCTCTCAGCGCACAGTCCTTACAAACCCAATCAGGATGTGTGATTTGATGAATATGTTCCTTTGCAAAGCTTTGCTAAAAGCATGCTTTAAGTTTCCTGAGATCAAGACTATCCTGGATAATACAAGCTGCATGGTCTCAATTCAAAAGGAATAGATACATAGACAGATAAATTAGATAGGCAGATAGATAATAGGTGAATGGAGAGATAGATAGAAAGATAGATAGATGATTTTTTTTTTTACAGGGCAATGGGGTTAAGTGACTTGCCCAGGGTCACACAGCTAGTAAGTGTTAAGTGTCTGAGGCCGGATTTGAACTCAGCAACTCCTGAATCCAGGGTCGGTGCTCTATCCACTGAGCCACCTAGCTGCCCCCCCACCTAACCGCCCCCGATAGATGATTAATGGATGGATAGATTAGATAGGTGATTGATGGACTGATAGATAATTGATGGATAGATAGATGGATGGATAAATGGTTGATGAATAGATTAGATAGATAATTGATGGATTGGTAGATAATTGATGAATTGATAGATTAGATAGATGATATATAGATAGATGATTGATGGATGGATAAAGAGATAGATAATAGATGAATGGAGATATAGATAGATAATAGGTGAATAGATAGATAGATGATTGATGGATGAATGGATAGATAGATAGATGACTGATGGATGGAAAGATGATTGACAGATGTTGTTGTTGTTTGTCCTTCATTCTCAAAGAGGACCATGACATCAGGTGTAATGTCATGACTTGTTGTGAATTGGATTTAAGTGAGGGAGAGTTGTTCAAAGTCATCAGCCTTGCTCTCTCCTCCAGAACCATCTGGCTCCAGTGGCAAGATATACATCAGGATGACTAGAGATGGCCCCAGATGTTTGAGGCAATTGGGGTTAAGTGACTTGCCCAAGGTCACACAGCTAGTAAGGGTCAAGTGTCTATAGGCTGGATTTGAATTCAAGTACTCCTAACTCCAGGGCCAGAGCTCTATCCACTGCACCACCTAACTGCCCAATGGATGGATGGATGGATATATTAGATAGATAGATGATAGATAGATAGATAGATAGATAGATAGATAGATAGATAGATAGATAGATAGATAGATAGATAGATAGATAGATAGATAGATAGATAGATAAAATAGAAAGAGAGAGATGTCAGCATTCATAATAGATAAGGAGGGAAATGCCAGTCATCATTTGACATATGTTTAGGTGAATAGATTATAGAGTTCAGGGCAGCTAGGTGGCGCAGTGGATAGAGCACCGGCCCTGGAGTCAAGAGTCCCTGAGTTCAAATCTGGCCTCAGACACTTAACACTTACTAGCTGTGTGACCCTGGGCAAGTCACTTAACCCCAATTGCCTCACTAAAAAAAAATAATAATAAAATACAATAGATTATAGAGTTCAGAGATAGGATAGATAGGATCCCATGGTCTAAGAATCTACAAGAGTAGTTGCTTTTACAAGGATTAAGAAGCTCTCAAAAACATAAATTATGGTAATGCAGTCACAGTTTATTTTGATGAAGCAGGGAAGAATCTAAAAAGAATAAAGCAACTTCATAGGTGGCTCACTGAGAATCCCAGATTTTGAAAGAAAATATATAAGAGATGAAAATAAGGACAAATATAAAGGAAAAGCAAGGTCCCTTAAGATTATTATCACATATTAGCATTATCTATGTTTTATTATATAGTATTTTTATTTATTTTGTTCAATGTGTCCTGATTACATTTTAATCTAATTTGTACAGCTTTGACACCTCTATCATAACCCATGGAGCCCAGAATGAACACAATATTACATCCAGATGAAGTATGACAGTGGATACAATATCACTTCCCTATTCCAGGAAGCTAGAAGCCTCTTAATACAGCACAAGATCACACTAGCTGGAGGTGGAGCCAAGTTGGAGGAAAAGCAGTGACTCACTTGAGCTCTCCCCAAGACCCCTCCAAATATCTTTAAATAATGACATAAGCCAATTCCTAGAGCAGCAGAACCCACAAAAGGACAGGGTGAAATAATTTTCCAGTCAAAGACAAATTAGAAGGTCATCAGGAAAGATCTGTCACAGCAGAGTGAGAGTAGAGTACAGTCCAGCTCAGGTTGCGCCATCACAGACCTGGCCCCAGCTGGGGCCCTTGGGAGTCACTAAATCAGCAGCAGCAGCTCTGGAACTCTCAATACACAGACAGTAAGGAGGTAAAACAATTGATGAGAAGGAGATTACAAGGGTGTCTTTGCTAGCACTGAGGCAGGACTCTGTTGCTTTGCCCATGCTCAGTTCCAAGTTCCAATGTGTGAGAGGGGAATTGGGGAGGGAGGGAGGGAAGGCTAGGAGGAGCATTAGCACACCAGAGTTTGCAATCATAGTGGTGACCCTCATCACAGTTCCAGGGCAGAATAGAGTGCTTGTGGTCTCTCACAGACCAGGAGAGTTGTAAACACACCTCTCCTTAGATCATACCACCTTAGAAGAACTGAAAACATCTAGGTCCCAAAAGTATCACTGAAAAGACCTATACAAAAGCCCTGAAGATTGGGACAGTGTTCCCTGGAAGCAGAGCCCTACTTTTTGTTTTTTTTTAAGTGAGGCAATTGGGGTTAAGTGACTTGCCCAGGGTCACACAGCTAGTAAATGTTAAGCGTCTGAGGCCGGATTTGAACTCAGGTACTCCTGACTCCAGGGCTGATGCTCTATCCACTGTGCAACCTAGATGCCCCTAGAGCCCTATTTTAACAGAGTTATAAGTCAAGAAACAGGTCGGGAAAATGAGCAAACAACAGAAAAACATATGACCATAGAAAGTTACTATGGTGACAGGGAAGATCAAAATATACAATCAACAGAAGGTAAAATCAAAGCTCTTATATCCAGAACCTCAAAAAAAATATATATGAATTGGTCTCAGGCCATGGAAGAGCTCAAAAAGGATTCTGAAAACCAAGTAAGAGAGGTAGAGGAAAAAATCAGAAAGAGAAATGAGAGGTGATACAAGAAAATCATGAAAAAGGAGTCAACAGCTTGGTAAAGGAGACAAAAATTCACTGAAGAAAAAACTCCTTAAAAAGCAGATTTGGCCACATGGAAAAGGAGGTACAAGAAAATAATTCCTTAGAAATTAGAATTGAGCAAATATTAGCCAATGACTTTATGAGAAATCAAGAAAAAATCAAACAAAACCAAAAGAACAACAACAACAAAAAAAAAAACCCACCAGAAGACAATGTGAAATATCTCATTGAAAAAACAATGGACCTAGAAAATAGATCCAGGAGAAATAATTTTTAAATTATTGGACTACCTGAAAGCCATGATAAAAAAAAAAAAAGAGCATAGATATCATCTTTCAAGACATTATCAAGGAAAACTGCCCTGATATTCTAGAACCAGTGGGTAAAATAGAAATTGAAAGAATCTGCCAATCACCTCCTAAAAGAGCTTCCAAAATGAAAATTCCCAGGAATATTATAGCCAAATTCCAGAGTTCCCAAGTCAAGGAGAAAATATTTCAAGCAGCCAGAAAGAAACAATTCGAGTATTGTGGAGCCACAGTCATAATAAAACAAGATTTAGCAGCTTCTACATTAAAGGATCAGAGGGCTTAGATATGTTATTCCAGAGGTCAAAGGAACTAGGATTACAATCAAGACTCGCCTACCCAACAAAATTGAGTATAATCCTTTTGGGGGTGGGGGGGTGGGAAATGGGCATTCAATGAAGGAGAGAACTTTCAGGCATTTCTTGATGAAAAGATCAGAACTGAATAGAAAATTTGACTTTCAAATACAAGACTCAAGAGAATCATAAAAAGGTAAACAGGAGAGGGAAATCATAACTATTTACATTCCTACATGGGAAGATAATACTTGCAACTCATAAGAACATTCTCATTATTAGGATAGTTGGGAAGAGTATATATAGACAGAGGGCACAGATGTGGGTTGAATATAGAGGATGATTTTTTTTTAATAGAATTAAGGGGTAAGAGAGGAATGCACTGGGAGAAAGGGAAAGGAGGAGGTTAAAGGAAGATGAGAGAGGTAAGGGAGAGTGAGTAAACTTTACTCTCATCAGAAATGGCTCAAAGAGGGAATAATATACATACCCAGTTGTGTATAGAAATCTTTCTTACCTTGCAGGAAAGTAGGAGGGGAAGGAGATAAGACAAGGGGAGTGGTGATAGAAGGGAGGGCAGAATAGGGGAGGGGGTAGTCAAAAGCAAACCACTTTTGAGGAAGGACAAGGTGAAAGGATAGAGAGAATAGAATAAATGAGTAGTAGGGGAGTAAAGGATGAAGGAAAATACAATTAGCAATAGTAATTTTGAAAAAAAAAATTTGAAGCAAATTTCTTTGAATACAAGTCATTCCCCAATTCATAAGTGACTGAAAGATATGAACAGTTTTCAGATGAAGTAATCAAACTTTTCTATAGATACATGGAAAAAATGTTCTAATTAACTACTGATTGGAGAGATGCAGATCAAAACAATTCTGGGGTACTACCTTATACCTATTAGATTGAATAATAGGACAGAAAAGGAAAATAACAAATATTGGAGCAGATGTGGAGATGAGATATTTCACATTGTCTTTTTTGTTGTTCTTTTGGTTTTGTTTGATTTTTTCTTGATTTCTCATAAAGTCATTAGCTAAAATTTGTTCAATTCTAATTTTTAAGCAACTTGGAACTGTGCCCAAAGGACTATAAAATGATGCATACTCTTTGACCTAGCAATACCACTACCAGATCTGCATCCATCTCATACTACAATTTGTTCAGCCTTTCCCCAATTGATAGGCATCCCCTCAATTTCCAAGTTTTTGCCACCAGAAAAGAGCTGCTATAAATATAAAGACTTACATGAGCTGATAAAAAGTTAAATGTACTGTGTTCAAAGTAACAGCAATATTATAAGATTATCAGCTGTGAATAACAGCTATTCTCAGAAATGCAATGATCCAACACAACTCTGAAGTACTTATGATAAAAAATGCTATCCATACCCAGAGAAAGACCTGATGGTGTCTGAATACAGATTTGAAGTATAATTTTTTAAACTTTATTTTTTTTGAGTTTGAGGGGTCTATATTTTCTTTTACAACATGACTAATATGGAAATGTTTTGCGTGACTATACATGTATAACCTATATAAAATTGCTTGCCTTCTCAATGTGGGGGAAGGGAGATAATTTGGAACTCAAAAGTTTTAAAAATGAATGTTAAAAATTGTTTTTACATGTAATTGGGGAAAAATAAAATGCTAAAAAAAAGATGACACTAGCTTTTTTAGCTGTCACACATATTAAGCTTACCTCCAGAACAACTATTATCTATCCTTAACTCCCTCGTGTTATGCTTGTGAAGCTGATTTTTTTGAATGCAAGACATTTCATTTATCTCTATTGAATTTCATCTTATTATATTCACCCTAAATACTTCAGCTTGGTCAGATCTTTTTGGATCCCTACTCTGACACTGTGTTAGCTATCCCTCCCAGCTTTGTGCCATTTGAAAGTTTAATGAGCATACCATCTATGCCTTTATTCAAGTATTAATAAAACTGTTAAATAGCAAAGTGCCAAGCACACATCCTTGAGATACTCCACTGGAGACCTCCTGCCCTGTTAGTATTGAACAATCAACAATTATTTTCTGAATCTAGGCATCCAAAGAGTTCTGAATCAGACTACATTATTATATAATCCATATCTTTTAATTTTGTCCACTAGAAAAGTATGAGATACTTTGCCAAAATCTAGGTAGATTCCATCCAGAATATTTCCCCTTGCCTACTAGTGTAGTAATACCATCAAAAAGAAAAGAAAAAGAAAATTAAATCTGGCATGACTTGTTCTTGATGGAACTGCATTTTGTAATCATTGCTTCCCTTTCAACATGTCTGCCAACCATCTCTTTAATAATTTTTTCTAGAATTTTCCTCTTGAACTGAAGCCAACCTCACTGGTCTATAGTTTGCAGAGTCTCTTCTCTTATCTTTTCTGAAAACTGGATCATTCACCCTATTGTCCTTCTAGTGAATATATGTTCTTAGCTAGATGGACACCTAACAAGCCCAAAGCTAATATTTCAGAGCTCCACCCACTTCCCTATTCACAAGTTGAAGGGAGTCTCTTTAGAGTTTATAAACCAGCACTCACAAAATTTCTACTTTAGATCAGAAAAAGGCTAGTCAAAAATAGAGCATAGACTTTATATACAGTAGCAAAAAAAACCCTCCATTTTATAAGCTTTTGTAAGCATCAATTTTGAAATTTTGTCAAGCTCATAAAATGAGGCTCTCCATATATTGCCCTTTGACTTGTCATCAAAATATAACAAATCTCTAAGTTAGGAAGAGGCAAATCACTCATTTTAAGAGAAGTGGTGATATAAAATGACATTGATATTTCACATTCAACAAATTGCCAAAAATAACAGAAGATAAGAATAGTAAATGCTGGTGGTTTATGGAAAAGCAGGAACACTAAGACACTATTGGGGAAGCTATGAGTTAGTCCAACCATTCTGGAAAGCAATTAGTTGTTGTTCAGTCACTTCAATAATGCCTGACTCTTCATGGCCCCATTCGGGGTTTTCTTGGCAAAGATATTGAAATGGTTAGTCACTTCTTTCTCCAGTTCACTTTACAGATGAGGAAACTGAGGCAAACAGGGTGAAGTGACTTGCCCAGGGTCATGCACCTGGTGTCTGAGGCCAAATTTGAACCAAAAAGGCAGTCTTCTTGACTCCAGGCCCAGCAGTCTATCTACAGCAATTTGGAATTAAGCTAAAAAAATGACAAAGTCACTCTGAGGTATGTATACTAAGCATGAATATCCGCATTTTACAGATGAGGAACTTAAGGGTTCCTAATGCTAGATATATACTCCATGGAGTTAAAAGGTAGAAATAAATGGATCAAGTATCCCAAAATATTTATAACAAGATTTTTTTTAATAGTAGCAAAGAACTAGAAACAAATTAGATGCCTATCATTTAAGGAATGATTGAACATACTGTGGTATGCGAATATAATATCCTAAGAAATTAATACACTGCAAGAAAAGATTAATATGAATCCTGAGAAGTATGAGAAGATTCATATGAACTGATATTCAGGAAAGTAAGAGCAGAACAAGGAAAATAAAGTATACAATAACTACAAGTAAAAAGTAAAAATGTAAAACATGGTGTGTGATGACAATGACCAAGCTTGGTCCCAAATAAGAGATATGAAAATGTAACCCTTTTCCTTCTTTGCAGAGATAGGGGATTATGGATGAAGAATATTGCTGGACTTGATTAATCTGTTGGTTAGTTTGGCTGAACTGATTTTTTTCTTCTTTCTCTTTTATTTTGTCACAAGGGATGACTCTGGTTGAGAGCAGGAGGAAGAACATACAGGGAAATGAAAATTGATATCTAAAAGATATCTAAAACATTAAAACAAAACAAAAAAACTAAAACAAAAGATATCTAAAACATTAAAAAAAAAAGAAGTCTAATAGCTAGGACTACAGTTGCTATATGATTTGTAAGATCCTCCAGGAATTCAAACTAAGCCATGTGCTGGACTACTCAGAAACCCCCTTTAGAAGAAAATGGCTGAGATGTTTACAGATAATCCATTACATCTCTATGGAAAGTGCTAGATCCTCTAGGGTTTTAGCATATCTCATGCTTCCTTTCAACAAGGAAGAGAGCCAAAGTCTGGGATATGGTTCAGGAGAGGGAGGCCTTACTCTGCCCAGTTTTCAGCTGCAAACTTCCAGATATAACTAAAGAATATAAATGAATGAACCAGGCTGGTGGTCAGAGCTATCAGATAAGTGCAGAAGTGAATCAAGGCCTTTAAGCACAGCTGGTTATCAGGATTGAAGCCATTGCCTCTAGTCAATCATGGAAGTGGTCATGGAGTGGGTCATGGAAGGATGAGGATTCTCTTAAGGGCAACAGGACATCGGCCTGGCACAGAGAGGACACAAGCTGAAATTTAACCAACTGGAAAAGTCATTGGTCTGAAGGTATTTGAGTATGTCATCATCTCTGTAGGTCTCAACTTTCCCATCTGTATATGGGAATTCAACTTCCCTTTCCACCTACCTCACTGAACTGTTAGAATGAAATAGAATAATTAATGTTTATGTAATTTGAAATGTTAAAAAGCATAATGAAGGCCTTGAATTTGGGGTCAAGAGCCCTGAATATGATTCCCATCTCTGACATTAATTGAGTAACCCTGAGCTAATCATTTATCATCAGTGTGCCTCAGTTGGAGAGTGATACTTTATCTATGAAGTATTCACAGGATTGTTAAGAGGAAAGTGTTTTAACCTAAAGCAGTGTGAAAACTTGAACTATATCATTATGTAACATACACAGGGTCACATTTTAGTATGCTATATCATGTTACTTAATTATTATACACATCATCTTATGTGTCACATTATAGTATGTCATCGTGCTGTATGTGGTTCATGATAAGAACAGTTCATGCTTATATAATATCCTATGTGGATGCTACAGATAATTATAATAAATCATAATAATAATAGTCATCATCATCATTTGATACAGTAGAGCAAAATGCTTCTAAAAGGCTCTGTCTCTATGGGGTGTCTTCCATGTATGGCAAAATCATATGAGATTCCTTGAAAGATGTAGCAGAGATAACTTTGTTTGATGACCTCTGACTATTCATACCAACAGAGAAACATACAAAGGTGTTTACTGTTGTCCTGGAGGAGAACCAGCATAGAATTTATTTATTTTTATTTTTGTTTGTTTGGTTTTTTGCAAGACAAGTGATTTGCCCAGGATCACACAGCTAGTAAGTGTCAAGTGTCTAACGGCGAATTTGAATTCTGGTCCTCCTGAATCCAGGGCCAGTGCTTTATCCACTTTGCCACCTAGCTGCCCTCCCAGCATAGAATTTAAGTAGAAGTATTACCTCTAGATGGTAAGGTCCTGGAGATGCTTCTTTTTATGCATAATATTTTGCTGATTGGATCAAGTCTTGGGGCACTGTAGATCCTCTTTTTTTTTTTTTTTGGTGAGGCAATTTGGGTTAAGTGACTTGCCCAGGGTCACACAGCTAGTAAGTGTTAAGTGTCTGAGGCCGCATTTGAACTCAGGTTCTCCTGACTCCAGGGCCTGTGCTCTATCCACTGCACCACCTAGCTGCCCCACTGTAGATCCTCTTAAGGATCTTTCACTCCAAAACATTTGGTCTAACTATTCATATAAGAAAAACCAAGTCGATGAAGAAGGCCTATTGTATAGACCAGTGGTGTCAAACTCAAACAGAAATTGATCATTCTAGGTTGCATATTTTTCTTAGAAAACCACAAATTAACATTACCTATGCTGTATTATATATTTTTTTGTTAAATATTTCCCAATAACATTTTAATTTGATTCTGGCTGTACTTGGAAAATGGTATCATGTGACCTATAGAGTGCATGTTTGACACCCCTGGAAGAGACAATTATATGCTGCTGAATATATAACCTTTAGGGCTTATCCATCAGTATTTAGATGCGCAATTCAATTCAACTCAATTAATATTTATCAGGTATCTACTATGTTCCAGGCACTGAATTAAGCTTTAGGAATTCAAATATGTAAGAAAAAGAAAGATAGATACTGCCCTGAGGGAGTTTACAATCTAATGGGGCTAGACAACACACAAAAAGAGGTTGGAGGAGTGGGGTGGCCTCCATCCTGGGGCAAAATGTTCTATGAAGTCCAATCCAAGCACTGCAGCTGATAGGAAATGGAGAGTTACCTGGAAAATTCTAAAAGTTCAAAGTCCTCTATAAAGGAAGGCTTTGGGAGAGATTTAGTGCTCTACCCTCCAGCCCTCCAAGCAAAGAAGAGGCAACTGAAGAATTGAAAAGGTATTGAGTCTCAAAAACTGAGTCAATCAGCATGATGCTGAGATGCACGACAGACATGTGAATGGATAACAAGCTGGCCTAGAATTGAGTAGGAGAAAGAGAGAAGACTGGCTTACCTTGGGGAAACAGCACAGTTCTTTTAGTGATCCCAAGCTTTTCCCTGAAACAAAGAACCATCTTTTTAACACTAATATCTGTCCACTGATAATGTATGGCCTTAAGTCACGGAATCCCATGGGCTTTGAAGGATTGAAATTGAGGCCAGTCAGTTGATAAACATATATTAAGCACCTACTATATGCCGGGCACTATGATAAGTGCTGGGGATACATTGAAAGATGAAAGGCAATCCCCATTCTCAAGGATTAGTTCTCTGGATGGTGGGCACAGGAGCAGGATGGAAGCAGTACTGGCTGGCTAGTCTCCTTCCTCACCTCTGCCTCCTGGCTCCCTTAAAGATTCAGCCACAATCTTGTCTTCTTCCTGAGGCTTTTCTTGTTCTACACCCTTTAGCCCCACTGCTAGTGCCTTCCCTCTGACATTACTTTCCATTTACTATGTTGTTGCTATTGTTTAGTTATTTTTCAGTCATGTCCAACTCTTTGTGACCCTTGTTGGGATTTTCTTGGCAAAGATCCTGGAGTGGTCTGCCATTTCCTTCTCTAGTTCATTTTACAGATGAGGAAACTGAGGCAAACAAGGTGAAGTGACTTGCCCAGGGTCACACAGTTAGTAAGTGTCTGAGGCCAGATTTGAACTTAGGAAGATGAATGAGTCTTCCTGACTCTAGGCCTAGCACTCTATCCAGTGCACTATCTAGCTGTTTCCATTTACTATGTATATCTCCATATAGCTATATCTCCATATATGCATGTATGTATGTATTATATATGTATGTGTATTTTTGTATTGTATATTCATGCAACATGCATTTGTATATATAAATACATATTATACACAGTAAATGGAGAGTATATGTGTGACATAAAACATAAGTTATATTATGTAAATATATGATTTTATACAATATGTAGTATTACTATATATTTATATATAGTAAATGGAAGGTAACATCAGAGAAAAGGCACTATTGTATAGTATATATAGTATAAGCTTTAATATTTTTATATATTTATATAGGGTAAATGGAAGGGAATAAGGCACATATTGTCTCTATATATGCTGTATTCTTAATATAGCAAATGGGAGATAATATCAAAGAGAAGGCACTATTTTATACTACATAGTATACAAACAAAATATTTTTGCATATTTATCTATATAGTAAATGGAAGGGAATGTCAGGGGAAGGCATATTTTTATACTATATATGGTATCTAATATATAGTGTCTATACATGCTATATTTTTTATATAGTGAATGGTATATGATAGAGGGAAGGCACTATTTTTATACTATATATTATATAGCATATACCCTATATGCTATTGTGTGTGCATATGTGTGTGTGTGTGTGTGCGTGCGTGTACATGTAGTAAATAGAAGGTAATGTCAAAGGAAAGCAATCATGGGAAAGGCTTCATGAGGAAGGAAAGATTAGAGCTGAATCTTTAAGGAAGTCAGGAAGCAGAGGTGAGAAGGGAAACCATGCCACACATGAGGCACAATCAGCACTACTTCCGTCCTGCCCCTGTGCCCATTATGCAGGGAATTAACCCTTATAAAGATGCAACCTTGCAACTTCCTGCTTTATGTTACCATCTCAGCAGCCATAGTTAACAAAGACCTGGAAAATAAAGTTCTCGGCACCAAAGTCTTGGTAACTGTCAAATGATACAACATGAGAAACAAATATGATTTTATAAATGGAAATGGCACTCAAGATGGTGCATTACCATCTGTAGTCAAGTTCAGTGTGCTGTCTTTAGGATACATCCACAAGAGCAGGTAGTATAACAAAAAGAACATTGGGTTTGATACCTTAATACCTATAAGACCTTGGGCAAATAAGCCATTTTCCCTCTCTGAACCTCAGTTTCTTCACCTGTAAATGTATTGAATTAGGTGATTCAGAAGGCCCCTCCCAGCTCTAAATCTTCTAAATGTCTTTAGACTTCAATTTCAGCACTCTGCATCACACCAAAATCTAAAAGGACAAAGCCCAATTAATGAGGCCCATTTCATTTGCCCAACACAGTAATCAAACTTGAACTGGATTTATTATTGTTGTTGTAAGTGGTTTGCTCTACACTTGAACACATCACTGGAGCCCTCATTGTTAGATAGTAATAGTCTATGAGTTTCAAATGGTTTTTCTGTGGGAGGAGGAAGTAGAAGGGTGTCTGTACTGAGCCATCCACGTGTTCTCCCTCCATCACCTTCATGACCAAAGGCGACACATTTCCAAAATGGTGAAGCTAAGGAGTACATGGAAAAGAGCAAAATTAACTGTCTCCCATGATTGGGTTGAACCTGTGACATCATTAGCATGCTTCTCTAACCATTTGAACTAACCTTCCCAAACTGATTTAAAAAAAGACTTGTTTTGTCTATAGATTTGTTTAAATAAATGAATGAATGAAAAAATAGAGAAAAGAGAGATTGTATTTTTTTCTGGGTTTAAAAGTCAATACTAGGTATATAAAATACTTTCCAATTTTACTTTCCTCTTAAAAATGTATTGCCTGAGGTTCCATAAAGGCACTTGAATATCCATCCTTTAGAGAAATGACCAACATCTCAGGAAGTTTTGATTTTCTGCCACCTACTTTTCTCCCAAAAGCCAAATTGATGGCACCTGATTGCAACAAAATGAAGCTTTCATAGCTTTAAAAAAAAAGCCATTTTTCCACTGGGTAGAGTAATGGGGGCTGGGGGTAAGCAGGGGTATTTTTCCCCCAATATGTTTGTCATTATTATAGGTTATATATACAGAAAGAAAGTTAATTAAGCTTTAAAAAAAAAAAACCATCACACATCAATGGCTGCATTTTAATGAGTACAAAAAGTTGAGGTGTTTACTACCAATTAAAGTGGTTTTTAAATAAGCATTAATTAACACAGAGATTCAGAAGAAAGTTATACCTTGTCAAAGAAAGGCCAGTGCAGGCTGTGCCCACTTCTGCTCCCATTCATATTCAGATAGTAATTACCACCAACCCTATATTTTCCATAATAATGAGGAGATGCTGTCACGTCTATCAAACACCACCACATACAAAAGTAGTAGGATTTGAAATTCTCAACCTGAAGTAAACTTTTCAAAACGTATCACTTGTGGGCTTTTCCAGATCGGGGGAGTGCTTTGGTTTGGTTTGATGGAAATGTTTCTTCCTCTCCACCACTATCCTTCTTATCATGGGGACAGTTGACAGGCCTACACAAATGAATACGAACAACTAGCCAAACTGGATATGTGAGGTCTCTCTCACATTGCACCCCCACCACCACCACCACCACAATTACCATGTTTATTCCAAGAACTCCTCCTCCCATTCTCCTCACTCCTTTTCCCTCCAAGTCTCCATCTGCACACACACTCTCACACACACACACACACCCATATACACATGCACACACACTTAGGAAGGCAGCTGTAGAGCAAAGGAAAAAACACAAGGTTTTGAAGTCCAAATATGGATTTTTCTGCTTTGGCATTTACTAGTCTTATGACCTTGGGAAAGTCAATTTAAATTCTCTGAGTCTCAGTTTCCTTATCTTTAAAATAGGCACAATAATATTTGCATTTATCACCTCTCCAATTCATTAAGGATTAGATGAAATCATATTAATAAAGAGCTTTTTTAAGTGTAAGGTACTTTGTAAGGCACAAAGCACTATAGATATGTAAGCCATTAATTTTGAAAGATATTTTAAGTACTTTAAATAAGGGATTTATGAGGAGGGGAGGGGAGAAAGAAAGAGATATAAACCTAAAAAAAAAAAAGCACTGGACAGACTGTATTGCCCAGTTACAGCTGTTCTCATATTTCCATGAAGAATTCAGTGGGATGTTTCACTGACAGCAGCATCAAATGTGTCCATTTTGATGAGTCTATATCAACCTTAAAAACAACCAACCAAGAAAAGCAACTCAAGAAGTCCCTATGGGGTCAACTGGCAGAAATATAAGAACCTCTCTGCTGCAGAGAAGTGAGCCTCAGAGATATTACAGTAAGAAAAGAGGAAGGGGAATGTTAATGGCATTGAGTGAGCAACAAGGAAGGGAAATGTTTTCTCACAGGTATGATTATCCTTTAAAATAATAATAATTCCTAATATTCATATTGTACTCTAAGGTTTACAAAGTGCTTTTACATGTATTATCTCATGACCCTCACAGCAAGCCAACTTCAAAAGGGCAAAGAGATTTTCCCAGGGTCACATGACTACTGAATATCTAAGGCACAATTCAAGTTTTCCTGACTCCAGTTCTAGTGCTCTGGAAAAACCCAATCAATCAATCACCCAACATGTTTTTATTGACTTTATTCTATGTGCCAGGCACTGTGGAAGCTTCTAGGGATACAAAGGTACAACTGTCATTGGCCTCAAGCACCTTACATTCTATCAATCACTACCACTGGGTAGCAGAATGGTTTCAAACCATATCCCCTTCCCACAAAAGAAAGTCGAGTAGTTTCCAGATTCTTCCATCCTCACCTCAAGACCAGTGTATTTGGCCATGTTTGGAGACATTTGATAATAGTAGATGGAGCTGTGGTTTACTCATGGGAACTTTTAATTGTCATTGGGCCTTTCTAGTCTACAACTGGTTAGCTTGGCTGATAAAAATATAGTGCCAAGGGGCAGCTAGGTGGTGCAGTGGATAGAGCACCGGCCCTGGACTCAGGAGTACCTGAGTTCAAATCCAGCCTCAGACACTTAACACTTACTAGCTGTGTGACCCTGGGCAAGTCACTTAACCCCAATTGCCTCACTAAAAAAAATATATATATATATATAGTGCTTATGATGGCAAGGTCATGAGTTTGATCTACTGAAGCATCAGTTAGCCCTATTTGATTTTAGGACTACAGGCTGTACCCTTACTTTTGGGGTCACTGTCTTGACAATGTCTGCTCTTAGTTGGAATGGATGCCTGCAGGCAACTAGGGATGGATCAGGTTAATGCATTCTACTCTTGGGGAGAAAACAACACAAAGCATATGCCCTAAATGACAAATTCCAAAAGCATCAACTTGATTATCCTTTTACTACTTCCTTTCTAAGAGGACAATTAAAGAGAATGGGTCACTGATTCACTGGAGCCTTGAAGTAATCTCTACAAGGAGAAAAGTGACATATGGCAATGTTCTGAACTGTGATTTCTCTGGTGCAGGGTCTCCCTCCAAAATGAAGATCAAAATTTACCCATGACTGCTTATCTTATATGACTCTCATCCATGTGCTGCCATAAATCCATCATAGGGACCTACCAACATGCTGGGGAGCTTCCTTATGTTCTCTTAATATTGTGTGAATGCCAATGGAACACAAGAGCTGTCCATCAGGAGTTCAAACATCAAGGGCTTTAATTTGGACTCCAAATGTCAAAAGAGGCCAATGATGCAGTTATTAGGTAGAATGGACACCACCCTTACAACCATCATTTTTAAAAATCATTTATATTGAAGTATAAATTATTGAATTGGGTTCCACTAATTTGCAATGAAAGACTGGCAATGTGTCATCCAAAGACAATCCTACCTAAATTCAGAGAGGCTCTAAGGACTAAGTTGGTCCCAGGGGGATGAATTTTCCAGCTAAAGTAACTCTTAAAGATTATTTACTAAATTGTAGCAGGGTTACAATCTGCATGGGTAGAGGGAGACCCTCTACCCATGGATCCTTAAAGTATTGAGGCAAATTTAGTTCAGCCAAGGGGAGACTGAAGTTCACCTCTGTACTATTGACATGGGCTTAGGATGACTCAGAAGAAGTTTCTCCTTTGAGAAGCAAAACCAAAGGTGACCAGATAATAGGACAGATATATTGAGGAATTAAGGGACTATTTATTGAAGTTTAGCTTGGCCAACTAGATTTCAGGATGGACATACATGAGAAGGAAGGGGAGATAAAATTCTATAGCAGGAAAGTCATTTAGGCATGGCTACTGCCTGACCAGAGGCAGGAGACAGAGATAAGGACTATCATTGGAAGAAAGAAAGAAAGAAAGAAAGAAAGAAAGAAAGAAAGAAAGAAAGAAAGAAAGAAAGAAAGAAAGAAAGAAAGAAAGAAAGAAAGAAAGAAAGAAAGAAAGAAAGAAAGAAAGAAAGAAAGAAAGAAAGAAAGAAAGAAAGAAAGAAAGAAAGAAAGAAAGAAAGAAAGAAAGAAAGGAAGAAAGGAAGAAAGGAAGAAAGGAAGAAAGGAAGAAAGGAAGGAAGGAAGGAAGGAAGGAAGGAAGGAAGGAAGGAAGGAAGGAAGGAAGGAAGGAAGGAAGGAAGGAAGGAAGGAAGGAAGGAAGGAAATAAGATGCTAAGAAAAAAAGATTGTTCTCTTTTGTGAAAACAAATTCAGCAAGATCTATATTTTTTATCTTTTGGTTGGTCTTTATTTACTCAGTGTGGTCATATTAAAATTATACTTCTTTCAAAAGGAATAATCTCTATAAGAGACAAGTTGAAAAGAATAATTGAAGTAGGTTCCAGTCCCATATCTGACCCTAATTTGTTGACCTTTGACCAATCAACCTTTGAGCCTCCAGTAATTTTCTATAACAACAAATTCTGATAGAGTGAATGTAAGATGAAAAAAGAAAAAAACAAATTATAGATAGGTTGCTATTTGCTTCAGTGGAAGGAGATGGATGAAATCACTGGTCCTTGATGTATTCTCTATTCCCAGATATTAAAGCTAATATAAGTTTTACCGTATCTGTAATAAAAATTTAAACTACACGTACACTTGGTCCTGTCTCTTCCAGGAAATTGTTGCAAGCTCATTCTTTCTCCCTCTCATCTTCAATCTGTCCCTACCTAAAAAGGGCAGCTTGATATAGTTAATGAGGCAGTGGTTGGAGTCTGAAACACGTGAGTTGGAATCCCAACTCAGATACTTACTTGCATGACCCTGAGCAAATCTTTTAATTTCTACCCTCCCCCTCTCCATTTCCTCACCAATAAAATAAGAATAACAAATAAATAATTGTAGTACCTACCTCTCTGGAGGGTTAATTTGAGGATTAAGTGAGATAATGAATAGAAAGAGGAGTAGCATAAGGTGGTAGGTACTTATAGAGTCAGCCTTGGTATCAGGAAGACCAAGGTTAAGCCCTACTCTGATTCATACTGACTATTCAGCTCAGGACAATTGCCCAAGCAATTCTTTAGGGCTTTACAATTTCACAAAAAGTATCAATCCACATTAAGGGAAGGAGTTTTCTCACTGAGAGTTCTCTACACCAGAGGTGTCAAACTTTGCCAACAGGCCATAGTAGACCTATAAAACTCCAAAGGAGTTTAAAATATAATTGGAAGGGGGCAGCTAGGTGGCACAGTGGATAGAGTACTGGCCCTGGATTCAGAAGGACCTGAGTTTAAATCCGACCTCAGGCACTTAACACTTACTAGCTGTGTGACCCTGGGCAAGTCACTTAACCCCAATTGCCTCACCAAAAAACAAAAACAAAAACAAAAAAAATAAAATAAAATATAATTGGAAAAGGTTTAACAAAACAAATAAAACCATAACATAATATGCAAATTCCTTTGTATTCATTTGTAGTTTTCTAAACCAATGTGCAGTCCCCAAAGGATTCATTTCTATTTGTGTTTGACACCACTATTCTACACCAATGAAATCATCATTCCAGCCACAATGGATATAAAGTATTAGACCATATAAACATGTACTACCACTACAACCATTAATTATTATTGTTATTACTACTAGTACTACCCAATTTATAGAAACTTCTCTTCTCAAGGTCATAAGTGACTTGTAAATTGCCAAACTGATAGTCATTCTCAGTCATTCTTCTTGAACTTTTTCTAGGGTGTAACACTGTTGACCATTCCTATTTTTAATTATTCTCTCCTCCTAGAGCTTCTATAACATTACTTCCTCATATTTCTCTCAGATATTTAAAACTTTTTACAATCTGATTTAAACCTACCTTTCAAATCTTACTTCATTCCTATTACTTCCCACATCCTCATAATTTCCTATTTCTATTGAGGTAATTACCATTCCTCCAATCAACCAAGTTTGCAACCTCAGAGTCTTCCTGACTCTGTTTTCCTTTACCTCCAATATTAATCATCTGACAAATCTTTTTTTTATTCTTCCGCAGCATCTCTCACATTAATCCCCTTCTCTTTAATCAATCAGCCATCATCCTAGTTCAGGCCTTTACCACCTCTAGCCTGGACTATTGGAATAGCCTCCTTATTCTTCCAGCCTTTGGTTCTCCCACTCTCTAACCCATTCTCTACATGGCTGCCATATTGGTATTCCTTAAAGCACAGGCATGTCACTCTCTTGCTTAGGGGGCTTCATTTACTTGCTCTTACCTCTAAAATAAACCACAACTTTCTTGGTTTGGCATTTATTCATAACCTATATTTCCTAGACCCATTTCATATTACTCTCTTTCCAGTGCCCTACCTTCCCAGTCAAACTAAGAAGGAAATTGAGGGAACTGAGGGGATTAAAATGGCAAGTGGTTAATTGTGGGAATTGAGTGAACCACACTGACTCCATCTTCTGATTCAATTTTGGAGTGAGCTCTGTTTCCTTTCTATTCAATTATTGGTCTAGTCCAAATTATGTCCTGTGAGAAAACCATATTCAATTGTGGGATTTGGGAGAAAACTTTACTGCATTGTTTGAACCTAGACCTGCATGGCTGGGAAGCTGGACTGCCTCTGCCTGCTTTTTAGAGACCCTTAACTAACTAAATCCTTAACTAAGGACCTAGGTTATGCTGACCAGAAATCCAGTCAGATGCAAAGATTGATGCAAAGAGTTTTCTCACAATTGTAGATCTCAAGCAACCCATATTTCTTATCTGACAATTGACCCTAGACTGATCAATCAGTTATTGTTTCCATGTCCCTTTGATTGTTTACAGATACTTTGGGGACTGGGATACCTCCTTTCCTGATATTAGGGAATTGTACCTATTCATTCTTCCCCTGCCAAGTTGGAAAGTCCCTAATCTTTCATCCAATTAGAAACAAGATTACCTAATGTTGCGTTGTTTCCTTTTAATTAATTGTCTTTATTTGATCAATTGTTTTTAATGTATAAAAAGGTCTGTTTCCTCCAGTATTGGGACCAGACCTGAGCTGAGAATGTCTGGTCCTGCTTTGTTAGGCCAATGGTATGCATGGATTAATAAATCAATATGCTCAGAAGATTGAATCTTTGTTTCCTCAGTCATTTCATCTTTCGCCCACCACACTAACCTACTTTATGCTTCACATATATGTCATTCTATCCCCTACCTCTGGCTCCACTTTGCACAGATTCCTCCCATCACAGGTACCCCCCAGTCTACCCCCATCCCTAGAATGTTCTGCCTCCTTATCTCTGCCTCTTGGAATGCTGCGTCCAAGCTCTATCTCTTACAAGATGCCTTTCCTGATTCTCACAGTAGTTAGTGTTGCTCCAACCCCATCAAAATTGCTTTGTATTTATTTTCTACACATATGGGAGGGGAGAATTATTCATTAGTTAATCATCCACACCATCTTATTTAGCCCTGACATTTTTATCAGATGAGAACAGTCTCAAACATCAAAGATGTGAACTGGGTATGAATAGGGCCTGGACATTGGATCAATCAATCAATTAATCAATAAACATTTATTAAGCACCCCCCACCTTCTATACTAGGAACTGTCACCTTCCTCATTTCCCCTTGTAGAAATTCTCATCCTTCAAACCCCATACTATATGCCATGTCTAGCCTTCCCTTAAACCCCCAGCAACAAGTGATCCTTGACTCCAGTTTTCCTAGAGCACTGTCTCGCTCTTTCCTTTGCTTCTATCACTCTCTATTCTGTAGAATACTTATTTCTGTATATATCAGACCCCCTATACCTGTAGGCTATAAGCTCCTTTCAGTCAGGGACTGTCATTTTTTCCCCATTTTTGTAACTCCATTGCCTTGCACACAGTGGAATCTTGAACACTTGAACTTGCTTAATTAGGAGTAGGGATAGACACTGGCCCTGAGTATTCATTGGTATAGAGAACTCCCAGGTGCAGAAACTCCCTCTGCCAGTGCAGGTCAGCACCTTCACTGCAATTTATAGCCTTAGAGAGTTGTCTAGAACAATGAGAGGTTAAACAATTTGCCCAGAGACACACAGGCAATATGTGTCAGAGGCAGATCTTAACCCCTGGCTCTGAGGCAGGCTTTCTATCCACTACACTACCTTGCCATTCCATGTGAAAGTAGCATGGACATATTATTGACACCAAGAATGGTTTCTGAAACAATCAAAACATTCCATGCAGAGTTAAGAAATGGTAACGAGATTCCTGAGGGAGGGCAGACCTTCATTTCATGGACAAATTGAGGATGCCATGCCAAGGAAATTGATGCTATGGTAGAAAGTTCCCTCTGTGAAGTACATTCAAAACTTGGGACCAAAATAGGAAGAGAAAATCTTTGTGGCTGACCTACGACATCAGATGACAAATTCAGCTTAGACGTCCATAATTTTGTAGTGGATTCAGTTGTTCCACAAAATCAATTTCTAATCCTTTCACGTTGCAGCAAACACCACCTCCTAATGTCTGAGAAACCCTTAGTCACATAGACTTTTAACATTACCAAATTAGCTCTGGCAACCAATGAACATTGAAGGTATAGGAATAAGTAGGTAACCATAATCTTCAAGAAAGGCCATTTGAGGTCCTAAAAGGGGTAAGGGAGGATATTTGTAAGGATAATTAAGACTATAAACAAGGTTGGAAGGACAGTGTTTAACCTAGTAAGAACCAATTCTTTACAAGAATACCTAGAAAAGAAAAATACTTCATTTGCATCCCGTTAGTACTCTTCAAAGCATTTTCACATGCAATCCTTATAATTCCAGGAGGCTGATAGAATAGCTATCATCCCCATTTCAAAGATGAAGATTTGAGATTTGGTTTGGAGATCAGATAGATTAAATAGGAAGGAGGAAATGAGATTGAGTCATAAGTGGACAAAAAAGCCAGTGCTTCATTGAAGTGCCACATGATACAAATATTCTACTGTTTGAAGCTTTTGGAATTGCCTATCATTCCTTCAAACCCAGAAGGAACTAGGACTATACCTTTTGAGCCCTTCCTACCTACCTTAACAAGGTATGAAATTCCATTAAGTAGATTAACCTCTTGACAAGATGAAAACTTGTTCTGGTACTAGTTGACATTATATTGATGGAGATTGAATAATGGCAATATTATGGACACTCAGATGATGTTCATAAGTACTTGTTGCTCTTATTGACACCACATTGATGATGACTGATTGATAATTTATAGATCATTCATTTACCTAATAATCCACTGGGGAGAGAGAAAGAGGGAGAGAGATAGACAGACAGACAGAGACAGAGAGACAGAGACTGGAGGATATAAAAGGGGACTATGTATATACTGGACTCGAGATTGGAAGCTAGAGAGCAAAAGATAGAGAAATGCAGCCAAGAGTGGGTTTAGACAGAAATATGGTCTTGGTTCCCTAAAGTAGTCATCTCCAAATGTTTTTGATCATGTACCTCCACCAGAAAAAAAGAGAGTACAGATTCCTATTGTGATAAAATAAAGGGATTTAGCAGATACTCAAAGGCCCACCTGGAGATTAATCTAAACTGATTGAATTAAGTGAGTGATTGACTGCTGATTAGCCTACTTCAAGTTAACTAGATTGTAAGCACATCTGGCTAGCCCTTAAGAAGGTATTGTTCTCAGAAGCTAAAAACTTTTAACTTAACTCGAGACCACTTTCAAGTCCAGTGAACCAATGGATTTGAATGACACTAGCCAATCAGCTTGAAGAACCTCCCATTTCTGGGAGGAGGACATGAAGGAGGACTTTGACACTGGCAGAGGACATTTTCCTCTTTTTGTTCAAGACATCAGCTTGGTGGCAGGACTTCACGTGGGAGGTTAGGAAGGCTAGCATTTCCATGCTATAAGAAATCTGTTCTCAATCTTTCTCTCTCTTTACCATCTTATATCTTTTAATAAACCCATAGAAGCCTAAACTCTTTGTGAATTTATCAGTGATTTTAGCCAGTTTCCCCCAAAACTGGGGAGGGGGAGCAGATTAGAACCCACATTTAGATTTTTTTAAACAACACACTATTATATGTCAATTTATTTTTTCTAAATCATATACAAATACTACTCACTAATAATTGTGCATTTTACAAAACTTACACAAAAATAGACATTTTAAAATGATAAAATAATGGTGAAATACTATTTGATCCTAGGAGTAATAGGGAGCCAATGGAGTTTATTGAGTAGGGTGATGACATGGTAAGACCTGTTTTCTAGAAAAATTACTTTGGTGGCTATGAAGAGGATGGACTAAAGAGAATACAGACTTAAATTGGCTAGAGCAATCAGAAGGCTCATATAGTGGTCTAAAATGAAAGGTAATGAAGTCTTGAACTAGTGGGATGGCTCTATGAGTGGTGAGGAAACAGATTGGAGAGTTGTTGTAAAGGTATTAACAAGATTTGGCAATTGATTGGATAGGTGGGATAGGGGAAAGTGAGGAGATGAGAATAACACTGAAAATGACAACCCGGCTGATGGGAAGGATGACAAAGCCCTCAACATAAATAGAGATATCCAGAAAAGGGGTAGGTTTATAGGGAAAGACGATGTGATCAAGTCTGTAATTGACTTGCTCCATCCCATAAAACAAGAAAAAGAGAAGGCAAGACTCAATCACTGGTCATTGACTGTGAACCAGAGCCCATTCACTTAGGTGCCTGCCAAAGTCACAAGGTGATCTGGGAAACAATGGTTATTTACACTGGCAAGGAGGTTGGGAATAATCTTCCCAATGGCACCTGCATAGCTACTGCTCTGGGTAATCAAGTTAGCAGTTAGGTTTTTCCCCTCCCCATAACTACCTTGGAATGAGTTCAAGTATTTAAGGGGAGGGTTTGAAAACTTCTACAGTGGAAAGAAGATATAAAGTGAAGAAGCATAAGAAGATAAGGATAGGTGTGAGTTGGTTGTTTTTGTTGTTGTTATTTGTTTTTGATACAAACCTTACAATTGGCTATCATGGAAAGGAGCCAAAAAATAATAAGGAACTGAGGCAAAATGAGGAAGAGCAAAACTGGATGTTGTCCTTCCCTGATATTATGAGTTATGTGAACTGTGCTGATCAGGTTTGGGAGTAGGAGGCAGACCCTGTCTTGGAATTGAATACTCTCCCCCTTGGAGGTGGCCACAAGCAGAATAATATTACAAATTTAGAGGATTGTAAAGGTCCTTCAGAAGATGAGCTTTAAGAGAAGGATATTACCTAATTCTCAAGGAATACCAATTTTCTTCTGCTTTCAGGGTAACTCTCTATCTAAAGAAGTACCATGAGTCTGGAAAACTGTGAACTGGAGGTCTCTGGGGAAGTTGGAGAGCCAACAGAGAGGGGATGAGAGTTCTTTTGACTGTTTATTGGTTCTGGTTGGAGTCTTTTGCATTTTTTCAAGTTAAATAAAGTCTGTCCTATATATGTTTGATATATTGTTAGCCTAATTGCTTGCATGGGAGCTAAAGGGCCCTTCCCTCCTCCTTTTTTTTTTGGAGACCTAAGCATGAGTCTAATGTTGACTTCCTCGAGGGAAATTCTAAGTGGGAACATGTGGGAGCTGAGCTCCTTCTTCTATCCCTCCCTCTTAAACTGAACCCAGTTAATGTAAACACAAAGCTTCAACTCTAGGATACAAATTATGTCTATAGCTACAGCAATGGGAAAGCTGCAAGGAACACAGGTCAGTGATATGTAGCAATGTACCATTCATCAGTGACTGGTAACCAGCTAGCATCTGCCCAAGTCAAAACTGTTCTAGAAGAGACTACCTAAGGTTGTTGACACCTTTGCATTAGCTCCTTAGTCCATTCCTCTCTCTATACTACAGTGTGAGATTTAAAATGGGATATAAGAGCATTAAACTCCCCTTTAACCTTTCCCTTATATATATCTCCCAGACCAGTAAGAGAAAGAAACCTCTACGCTTTAATTAGAGAGGGATTACTTAGCTTTTATTTGTTTGGGAATTAATTAGCCAACAAACAGGTGATACTGATTAGGGAAATAGGAAAGTAGAAATTCAAATGAATAGTCTTAGATCTAAGCTTAGTCTATATTCTTTTATAAAACTTGCCAAATCCCAAAGCTACCTCTCAGGCTGAGAACCAGAGTCAAGCGCGTGCTGCCACTGAGGACTAGAACCGATCACCCAAACATGCCGTCAAACCTGAGCCAGCATGTGTGTTGAGAGTGAGAGAGCCCACTTTCGTTATCTCCTCATTTTTAAGCTGGCTCCCCGGAAGTGGCGTGCTTGGCCATGCTCTCCCGAGCAGCAGCAGGCACGGCTATTCGTCACGGTCTCCTCCCCAAAAGGGCAGTCCTTCAAAAAAACTGGCGGTCCTTCAGTAGTATGCATTCAACTCTTAAATTTTAGTTAAAAACTTTCATTTTTTTACCACATTCCCCCCCCTTTGCCTTCATTTGAAAAATGAATGTTTGCTCAATGAAACAGCCAAAAATAATATCCTATGCTATCTAATAATATGATAATATCAATATAGAAAAGGAGAGAGAAAAGTTTTGTCCAGAGGGGCAGTCCCTCATGAACGCGACACTTTGACATTAGTCTTGCAGAGGGAGGGCCTCTGCAGAGAGTACATGTTACAGATGGCATATAATAACAGAAGGAGATAGTAAAAACTAACAAAACAAAACTGTTCATATAAAGTCTCTGAGTTCTCTTGTCTTCTTGAAGTGGTAAGATGTCATCAGGAGGAAGCTGGATTCTAGTCTGGAAAACTGGATTCTAGACTCTGGTCTGGAAAGCTGGATTCTGGACTCTGGTCTGGAAAGCTGGATTCTCTTCTTTAACTGTTTGAATTGCTGGATTTTTACTAAACCTTAGCATAGCATTGTCAGTGATCAAATTAATAAATTCCATTACATTCCCTCCTTTATATCCTTGGACTTCTAATAGAGGGTTGAGGTAGTTATTTTTGACTGTTTCATCAAGGAAATGCCCCATTTCTTGAGGAAACAAAGGGGGGACTGTAATGATTGGAATGACGCCACCTGCTGGAGACTTACTGTAGAAAAGCTGCGCCATGAGGCGAATGTCTCTGAGGGCAAGACCATGGGTCTTTTCTTTGGCGTCAGGAAGTGACATTTGCTGGTGGGAAGAAGAAAGGGGAGCCGGGCACTCTGACTCGGGCTTTTTCCTGAGGACGCTGGTGGAGAAGGGAGTGAGAAATGTGCTCTCCCTTTAATAGAAACGAATCTAGGCCTTTCTCTCTCTCTTTACCAAATTCTTATTCTTCTTAATAAATGCTTAAAAGTCTAACTCTTGCTAAAGCTTATAATTTATTGGCGACCACTCATTAGCTATTTTAGACAAACTGGCTAGAATTTTAGCCCTTAACAACAGGTATTTCTATTACTTGTTCCATTTGAAAAATGCTCTTTTTAAAATCTATAGTGTCTACTGCATTTCTCTACCAAAAAAAAAAAAAAGCCTTTTCCTCTGTTGTATAGACAAGGGCGCCATGTTTTTATGGTCAAGTCTGGCATTGAAAAAGGCCGTTTTCTTGAAATATCATGCTTACATTGTCTTATTAAAATGGAAAGATTCTTCCCTTACCTGTTTTCCATCCTAACATTTATCAGAATTGGGACAGATTGTGCTGTTTCACTCAGGTTGGACAATGAAATGAGTTTCATTTTTATTTATGGGCTTTATAAATCCGTTTCACTTGCTGTTCTTCATGCCCCAGTACCATGCTGTTGTGTTAGGATTTCCCACCCTGGCAGGCAATTAAAAAAATCTTGAAAAACATTCATTCGCAAAATCCTTTTAAATTCAAGCTATACCCAATCATCTAAACTTTGAACTCTAAATATTTGAGAGGGACCTCTTAAATTTCCTTCTTGGACATGTCATTTGCCAGACCAATTCCTTTGCTGTCATCACCCACCTACCCTATTCCTCCATCTGAGTTCCAAAGGTTAGTTCAAAATTCCACAACGGAAAGAATTATTTAATTTTAGTTACTATGTTTCCAGAACTTGTGCCAGTCATGTGAGCAGATAATCCAGCGGCTGTGTGGTTGGTATGATTGTGGAACAGCAGGGAGTTCACCAAGCCATCACCTGTGCTCCAGGGCAGGATACAGCCCAGAAACTCTGAGCTGAAACAGTTTGAGATCTCTGTACCATGCCAGAAACACATACACACACACACACACACACACACGTTCATTCTAAATGAAGGAGGTGGGGCAGCTAACAGGGCAATGGAGCCCCAACCCTCCTGGTAACTTATCACTCACACAGACAGCAAGGTCTGACTGCCAAAACCCCAAGGCCGCGCCAGGTCTCTATACGGACAAGCAGATTCTGTCATGGTTCTAATAAAAATGGAAAGTGAAGCTCAGCCCATGTAGCCAAAGAGCTATAAAAGGGAAGCCCAGCAAATCAAGTTCCATTAAGTAGAAATTTATAATAGTTTGGATACAAGATGAGCTGAAATTTACCTTTCATGCTACCTATGAAAAAATCCAGTTGTACCACAAACCAATTAGTAGTCTTAATAAGCTAGGGTAGAATAGAGGCGTATTAATGCCAACTGCCTAACAGTTCAATGTGCTTGCCAAGGAGTTAAAACTGTTACTGTATATGTAATAACAGTAATTTGTAAATAATTGGGAGAGGTATCATGGTGTAGTGGATAGATAGCTCCCCTCATAGTCGGGAAGACCTAGGTTCAAGTCTCACCTATGACATATACTGGTTGTGTTATCCTAGACAAGTCACTTAACTGCCCATTGCCTGCAGGCTTAGTTTTGCACTGAATTATTCCTGTGAGGTATTCCCTGTATCAATTATATCACAGAGAGAAAATGGGGGAGGGAGGGAAGGAAGGAAGGAAGGAAGGAAGGAAGGAAGGAAGGAAGGAAGGAAGGAAGGAAGGAAGGAAGGAAGGAAGGAAGGAAGGAAGGAAGGAAGGAAGGAAGGAAGGAAGGAAGGAAGGAAGGAAGGAAGGAAGGAAGGAAGGAAAGGAGGGAGGGAGGGAGGAAGGGAGGGAGAGAGGAAGATTGTGAAAGGTGGGTTTTTTTTGGTTTTTTGGTGAGGCATTTGGGGTTAAATGACTTGCCCAAGGTCACACAGCTAGTAAGTGTTAAGTGTCTGAGGCTGGATTTGAACTCAGGTCCTTCTGAATCCAGGGCTGGTGCCTTATCCCCTGAGCCACCTAGCTGCCCCTGTGAAGGGTTTTAAAAGTAAAACAGAAGAATTTGTATCTTAGCCTAGAGACAAGAAGGATCCACTGGCACTTCTTGAGCAAGGCAGTGAGTGACATGGTCAGCTCTGTGCTTTAGAAATAGTAATTTGTCAGTTATGTGGAGGATAAGGAAAGAGCCTGAAGGAAAGCAGACTGATTAAAATGTTACTTAGGGGCAGCTAGGTGGTGCAGTGGATAGAGCACCAGCCCTGGAGTCAAGAGTACCTGAGTTCAAATCCGGCCTCAGACACTTAACACTTACTAGCTGTGTGACCCTGGGCAAGTCACTTAACCCCAAATGCCTCACTAAAAAAAAAAAAAAAAAGATGTTACTTAAATAGTCCAGGCCAGAAGTGACAAGATCCTAAACCTAGGGTGGTGGTTTTATGAGTTGTTGTTATTATTGTTGTTGTTGTTGTTTGTCTTTTTATTTTCGAGGGTGATGTCTTGATTTGTGTGTGAATTGGATTTGAGTGAGGCAGAGCTACTCAAAGTCATCATAGAGAAAAGGGCACAGATGTAAGATATATCATGGAAGGAGAGCCAACGAGACTTGGCAAAGGACTGACTTTGAGTGGAGTCAAGGATGACCATAAGCTTTCCAACCTGTGTACCTCAAAAGTTCATGGTGTCCTCAACAGATGGGTTTTTTTTTTCTGAAAAAAAAATGCAATGGACTCAGAAGACTTAAACAGCACCCCACCCCCGCCCCAGTAATGAGCATTTTCCCAGTGTAACAAGCAATGGAAATACTTGCCGTGTAGAGAAGAGAATGCACTGAAGAGCCAATGTCCAGGTGCCAACAACCTTCGTAGTACCTTCTAAAAAAGTTTTGACTCAGATTCTGGATAATTACCAAGGCACAATTATCAACATGGTGCTGGATGGGGTTGGAGGGGTGCAGTAGAGTGGGAAGGCTTTAGGAAGAGAAGATAATGAATCATTTTTGTTTTAGACACATTGAGTTTTAAGTCATATCTTAAAATTAATAAAACTATTACTTTAAAAAATATTCTCTGGTTCACTATATTCAAATTGACTTCTTGTCTCCTTTTCATTAGCCTGAAATAGTGAGATTTTACAACATGTTTTCAAAGGCACCAAGTCTTAGAAGGACATTTCTTTCTAACAGAATTTCTTTTCTAAGAGAAGAAAAACTCATATAGCAAAAGGCTGAGAAATATATCATTAGTATACCTATGGTATGTCATATTTCTACAATACTATTGATTATTACACATGCAAGCCTGATTTCCCATGAATACCTTGGACAGAAAAGTGCTTAATTCAATCTCAGTATCATTGTACATCTGCAACATGCGTACTATATGGTGGGATGTGCTGAACAGCTGGCTAGTATGCCCCCCCCCCACCCTTGGAACACAACAGCAGGAATCCTCCATGCTCATATTTCTCTTAGAAAACTTGATTGGGGGTAGTAAGGGACGAGGAGAGAAACTCACAAAAGGCACTCATTGCCCTCGCTACCAATCATGGTTTTTACAAGACCCAGTGGCATACTCTGGGGAGACAAGAGGGAGGTACTGAAACAACAGAAAGTGAAGCGTCTCATAAGGAAAAGAGACTGCCAGCTTATCTGCAGACTCTGAAATGAAGTTAAAGTGCAACCTTTCTCCCACTGCCTTCTTTCATTTTAACAGCATAGATTCAGCATCAGGTGTGTACAGTCCCATGTGTCTATGTCTGTGTATGAGTATGTATATGTATGTGTGACAGACGCACAAATGAAGAAGCTAAAAGATGCAAAGGAAATAGAAGATACACTCTGTCCATAAGGATTTCATAATGACTTAAGTGGAGAGATAGAGCACACGTGCCTTGCACAAAGTGGGTGCTCAAAAAATATTTGCTGCATTTGAATGTGCAAATGCCTTATCCACAGGGATTATTGAAAGAAAAATGTACATTGCTTTAGATTTCAAGCTAGAAAGGACCTTTGAGGTCATCTAATCCAAACCCTTCACTTTGCAGAAGAGAAAATTGAGGCCCAGAGAGATTCTTCAACTAGCCCAAGCTCACACAGGTAGTGAATGAGAGGCAGGGCTCTCTGTTTTTTTGGCTTTTGGTTGTTGGGTTGTTGGTTTTTTTAATCTGAAAAATGGGGATAATACCACCTGCCCTCCACTCCCTCCAAACATTGTTGTAAGGATTAAATGAGATAATGGATATGAATGTGCTTTGGGGGGTGAAATTCAAAAAGTGCTATGACAAATATAAGGGATTTGTAAAGAATTACACACTTAAGAGATAAAACTGCTGATGCCTCAGCTCATCAGCATCATAGAGTTAGTAGGCCCATGGATCAAAAGTGGGGGATATATGTGTGGGCTCGACAAAGGGGCCCCTCGAAACGTAGAGATGGCCTTCACTCTGCCCATCAACTATCAGAAGACACTGAAGAGCCGGGTTTTGAAAATGCATTTTTTATTATTCAGCCTTCAGCAGAAATGTCACCTTTCTAAAAGCAAGCTGTTATCATGCGTTCCCTATGCCAAACACGCTGCCTCTGAGGAGATGGATTTTATCTCAACATTTTTACTGATTTGTGTTCTCTTTCAAGGAGTTCCATGCCTTAAGGCACCTGCAACACTAACAGCACAAGAAGGTGAGGTTATGGTGGAGCCGTCGTGGACGACATGAAACAGTGCTTTTTGAAAAACAGGTCCAGAATTGCCATCAAAGCCGCAGCGTACAGTCACCCTACCCAATAATTCATGTCCTCTCAGTATGTTTCATTGTCTTCTGTTGGGCTCCCTGGTTGGGACCATATTCTCAAAGAAACTCAATTCTGTGACAAGGCACCCATCAGCAGGCTGGGCCGCATGACAGGCCCAGAAGCAGCCAGCACAACTGCCTTCGATGCTTGCCAATAAGCCAGATGCTGCCACATATTGGCATCTGGGTCCTGGAATCACAACCATGCTCTCAGTCTGGCTACGGATTTTGACCCCAGCTACTGGAGGAGACAAAAGGAGGAAAAAGAGACAGGGAACAAGGGGCGGGAGGGAAAGGGGGGAGAGAGGACAGTCTTTTGGTAATTTCTCTGCTAAAGATTTAAGAGTTGAGGTAACAAAAGCCTCATCTGGAAGTGGCCAAGGATTTTGTGCTGGGAGGGTGAGGTGGAGGCAGGGAACACTCTCCAGACCTAGGGAGTTAGCTGAGCACTCGGGGAGGGAAGGGGGGCTGATCTGAAAGGAGCCAGCTGCAGCAGGCAGCAACTGCCCAACAACTCCACCCCCCCCAACACATACACACACACAACGTGCCCACCCACGGTAACTCACAGTGAAGAAAAGATAACTGAATGTGGTTTAAATGTACAGCAAAGGAGCAGAGGCTGGCAAAAGGAGGAAGCCTGATGCTTTCAACTTTCTGGGTAGCAAGAGATATTCTCATAATGGAATTGACCTGACTAGTGGTGAGGGGGTGTGGACTGGGGCTTGGGGAATAGGGTGGGGAAGAGTCCAGGTGGACCAATGAAGTAACGAAAGATGCTTGGGAAAAGGAAAATGGAACCCTGAACCTTGTGGCAGCTCTCCACTGGCTCTGTGTTTTGATGAACTCTGCCAACATGTCAGGTTTAGAGGGGGTCTGCCCTGGTCTGATTCAGTGGGACAGGGTGGGCAGAGGTGGGAGACATTAAACTGAGTGAATGATCTGCTAGTACTACAGGTAGGAGATGGAAGAAGTGGGAGTAGGAAGCAGGGAGAATTCTTCTCTGCATCTTCCATGATGAGGGGCAACGGGATGCTAGTAGATAGCATAGAGGACACTGAGCCCTAAGTCCTGTGTTCAGGTTCTAGCTCTAAAACCTCCTACCAGTGTAACCTCAGCAAATTGTTTATCTCTTTGCACCAATTTCTTCATCTTGCATAAAATGAAAAGAAAAAATATTTGCACTATCTGCCTATGAGGCTACTTCACATAAGATTAATGTAATGATCCAATGAGATCATATACAGCAAGTATGTGGCTTTACAAAGATAAAATGTATTTATGCATATATATATATATACATATTTATCAGTCAATAAACAATTAATAAGCACCTAATATGTGCCAGGGGCCGTGCTAAGTATGGGGGATACAAAGGTAGTCCTTGCCCTCAAGGAGTTCACAGTCTAATGGGGGAGACAATATGCAAACAACTATGTTCAAACAAGCTATATACCAGAAATAATGAAAATAAGTGAAAATAAAATAACAATGAAAAATTTACACATGAAAATAGAAATAAAAAATAATGAAAATAAAATCCAGAAATAATGAAATAACAGAGAAAAGTCACTCAAATTAAGAGAGATTGGGAAAGGTTTTCTGAAGATGGTGGGATTTTAGCTGCGATTTGAAGATGCCAAGGAAGACAGGTACAGATGAGGCAGCAAACCATTCCAGGTATGGGGGAAGAGCCAGTGAAAATACACAGAGCTGGGAGGGGGAGAGTCTTACCTGAGGAACAGCAAAGATGGGAACATCACTGGTTTGAAGAAAACGGCGGGGGGGGGGGGGGGTGGTATAAAATGTTTTTGTTTTGTCCTTCATCCTCAAAGAAGGACCATCACATCAGGGTGATGTCAAGACTTGCACTGAATTGTATTTAAGTGAGGGAGGGCTGTGCAAGGTAACCAGTCTCACTCTCTCCTCCAGAGCCATCTGGAGGATTTTATACTTGATCCTAGAGGTGACGGAGCCACTGGAGTTTGTCGAGTATGGTAGGGAAATGGTTGGCTCTGTGCTTCAGGAAAATCACTTTACTAGCTGAATGGAGGCTGGACTAGTAGGGGGATACCAGAGGCAGGCAGACCAAGTAGCAGGTTATTGCAGTAGTCTAGGCACAAAAGATGGAGCTCTGTATCAAGGCAATACCAGTATCAGAAGAGAAAGGGGAGTATCTTAGAGTGATCTTACAGAAGTGAAATCAAGAGGTCTTCATAAGAGACTAGCTATAGGCAGTGAGAGAGTGAAGAGCTGAGAATGACACCTAGGCTGTAGACCTATGTGTGACTAGATAGATGGCGGCGAGTTCAGGAGTACAGCATGTTGGTGGGGAAAGACAAGTCCAGCTCTGGACATAAGTAAGTTTAAGATGTCTACAGGGCATCCAATTCAAGATATCCAAAAGGCAGTTGAAAATACAAGACCGGAGGTCAGCAGACAGTTTAGGGTTGAATTAGTAAATTTAAGAATCTTCAGCATAAAGATGAAAATTGCATCTAATGAAATCACTAAGTGAAATAGTATGGAGGAAGAAGAGAAGAGAGCCCAGGACGGAGCCCTGTGGGACAGCCACAGTCAGTGAGCATGACCTTGATGAAAATCTAGCATAGTTGAGAAAAAGCAGTCAGTCAGATAGGTAGGAAGAGAGAGTAGCCAATAGCATGTAGCCCTAGTATTTGAGGATTCACAAATTATTTAGATTGGTGAGACAACTTTGTTAATGTAGGCTGTGGATTAGATCCTTTTGAAGGGCTAGTTAGCTTCTCTCTGCTCCCCAGACTCTACCTCCAACCCAACCCATATGGCCCTCTATATTACAAACATGTGTTACTGGTGACAAGGGGAAATGGGACAGAGTATTCATATGGCTCAGTATGAACGTGTCCCCACTATGGGAAAAAGAGCTTAAAACATGTCCTACTAATAATAGTTTGGACAGAAACGTCGACTTTATAAATTGAAGCCAACATGTTTTTATTGAGACAATAAGGTCATCGCTTGAGCGGAGAGGCAGATGGAGAAATTGCTGACAATGCAAATGACATGCTGAAATCTATGAAGTTATCTAAACATATTTCAGAGGCTTGTTGGTAGGTCAATACATTTATCACTGGTCAAAATATACCTTATTAGCAATCCTATATGATAACTCAGTGCTTTACAAACACCAGTCCCTTGCTTTAATGCTAAAATAAGGAGCTAAATTACTGACTTATTATCTTTCCTGACCAAGTTAAAATTATTGTTTCATTGTTAGTTATTAACCAGGAAGAGCTCACAGATTTCCTCAAAGAGTTCTTCCTTCCTTCCATAGATGCTCATCCTTCCTGACCAGTTTAAGATTACTGTCTCAGTGTTGATGTTATTAACCTGGATGTTTTCGAAAAAGAGTTCTTCTGTCCCTCCTGAAGAGTAATCTCATCAAACTGGATCCTGCAGTTTCTCAGAACTCAACTGTTACCCTGGGGAGGGGCATCCCAGTTGCCTTTTTCAAGACTACACCCAAGCATGTAGTATGTGTTCTTATTCCATAAGTTTAGCTAAGATGTACACTCTGTGGGACACAAATCCTGCCCCTCCCTCCTTCACAGGGATAGTGAGAGGATAAATAAGGCAATACAAGTAAAAGCACTTGAAAGCTTTCAACGGATATGAGGCCATGTAAATCCTGGGTACAGTTAATATAAGACTCACTCAAGCCTCATTTATAGACAACCTAGAAAAATGTGACTTTTTTTTTTTTTTAGTGAGGCAATTGGGGTTAAGTGACTTGCCCAGGGTCACACAGCTAGTAAGTGTTAAGTGTCTGAGGCCGCATTTGAACTCAGGTCCTCCTGACTCCAGGGCCGGTGCTCTATCCACTGCTCCACCTAGCTGCCCCAAATGTGACATATTTTAAGGACATTAAGATAGGGACACAATGAATTCTCTATCCTCATGAGGTTTATGATCTATTCTTTAAAATGCTATTCCTCCTATGCAAAATGATGCCCATTTTCCAAATAGACAAACTGTGGTCTACCTGAAAGGAAGTGATTAGCAGGCATATGACCCTGAATCCCCTATACCCCAGTGTGAAGCATGCAACACAGCCCTGTTCCTTCCTAGCAATTTCAGCTTACCCATCTGTGTTCCTGGAAGCTCTTCACATCAATAACAAAAACAAAAACAAAAAAAACCAAAACCAAAAACCAAGGCCATCTTCCTTCCTTTAATTCTAATTCTACAGATGATAGTGCACAGAGATCAGCTTGACTTGGAAAATGACTGAACAGCTGTCAAGTTTGGAAGGGCTAACCAACCCACAGAACTAAGGAATCACAGAACTGCAGAGCCAGAAAGGTTTTCAGAGGTCATCTTAGTTCAACATATCAGTAACCCAGACAAGTGATGATACGTCTCTCCTTAAGAATCTCTGGTGTTCTTACTACCTCCCCAAGCAACACTCCACTTTGGGCATGTCTTGTCGCTCTAATTGTCAGGAGTTATTTTTGTTCTTACCCCAAACAGAAATCTTCCTGTCTGTCACCTATTTCTTCTAGTTCTGACCTATGTGGCCAAACAACATAAGACAGATCTATCTTCCTTCAAAATACTTAAAAGCAGCTATGGCTCTTCTTTGTGCAAGAATTGTTACTACCACCCTATTCCCTAGAGAAGAACCTCAGATTGGCATTTAATACCCTTCACAATCTGCCTCCAGCCTACTTTTCTTCTCAGCAATATAAATTAGGGGGTGGCACAGTGGATAGTGCCAAACCTGGAGTCCAGAAGATTCTTCTTCCTGAATTCAAATCTGACCTCATACACTTACTAGCTGTGTGACCCTGGACAAGTCACTTAAATTTGTTTGCCTCAGTTTCTTCATCTCTAAAATAAGCTGAAAAAACGAAATGGCAAACCACTCCAGTATTTTTGCCAAGAAAACCCAAACGGGGTCACAAAGTCAGACATGACTGAAACGACTGAACACCACCAACACTGATAAGATGGAGAGTTGAAGGGTTGAGTTCATATCCTGTAGGGATTATCTGAATGAACTGGGGGTATTTATGCTGGAGAAGACACGATAGTAAAAAGATAGCCGTCTTCAAGTACTTTACGGGCTGTTATATGTTAGAAAGATTAGGCTCAGTCTGGTTGGCCCCAACAGGCATAACCAGCAACAATAGATAGAAGTTGTAAATAGCAAATTAAGCTCGATGTCAGGAAAAACTGCCAATTAGAACTATCCAAAAGTGGAAGTGTGCCTCATTGGAATTCTTCCCCAAAAGGCTTGATGACTACTTGTTGGAAACATTGAAGAAGAGATACTTGTTTAGAAAGATGTTAGACTAGCCGGCAGCTAGCTGGCACAGTGGATAAAAGCACTCGCCCTGGATTCAGGAAGACCTGAGTTCTGAGTTCAAATCTAGCCTCAGACACTTGACACCTACTAGCTGTGTGACCCTGGGCAAGTCACTTAATCCTCATTGCCCTGCCAAAAAAAAAGTTAGACTAGACAGCCACTGGGGCCTCTTCTGATTCTAAAATTCTGAGCTGCCATGACTTTTCCAGCTGTATCTCAATTACTTCCCTTTGTGCCCTCTCTGCTTCTACCAAACTGGCCTGCTTGTTCCTCCAAGTCAGTATTCTATCTTCCATTTCTGAGGCATTGTCCAGGCTGCCCTCTGTGTCTACAATGTACCACCTTCCGCCTCTTAGTTCCCTGTTAAGTCTCAGCTTAGGTATCATTCCTACAGGAAACGTTTCCCAGTCCCCCCCGCCCCCCACCCTGGTTACTCTCTACTTTTCTCTCATTTCTCTGGTTAGATGGAACATTCCTCTGTAGAACTTAAGTGTCTGAAGAAGAAAGGGTTTCCGTGGGTTGTTTTGTATTTCCCAAACATTTTGTACATAATACACAACAAATGTTTCTTGAATTGGAATTGAAGAGAGATAATGGATCCCTGTCTCTTCTTGCCTTTCTTCCTTAATATTGATGCCTTATTGTGATATAGATATGATCCCGGGTTCTCAAAGACTATATTCCAGGGGAGCATAAACTCTGGTAGTTCCCTACATCAAGCAGCAAAAGCTTCAAGTATCAGCCCAGAAATGGACAATTATTCTCTGAGAACCAGTTTTGCTAAATGCAAAAAAGCTCATCACAAGAAAATCACTGGAAAATATCTTTTTTCCACATTATTCCACTGATCACTGGAAGATATATTTTTCTTTCAAGCACACTAACTCCTATAATTCATCTATTAAGGTATATAAGGGTTGCAATCTACATTGGTGAAAAAAGCACTCATATTGGAGCAATAACATCTGTGAAGTGATTTAAAATAGTTTTGGAACATGTTGGCAAACAGCTTTAAGGGATGATTGAATTAAACTTGAATTGAAGAAATGAGCAGCTATGGCTTTGGTATGTCACTGAATTGCTTGCTAGTACATGCCACTTTCTTTCTCCTACTCCTATGTCCTAATTCCTTTATTTTTCCTCTTTAAAAGTTCTTCTCCTCCTTCCGTATCTTAGGCCTATCATTAATCCCCATTGCCACTGCTTAGATCATTGGTGGCCCTGAAGTTACAGATTCTGATAAGCAAACATCTATAGTTTACAACTAGGAAAGAGGAAGAAAAAAAAAAGTTCCTGGGACACACTGCCTATAAATACCTTCACTCATAATATATGTCAAAGGGGAAGACTACTCAAGAATTACAAAATCTGAGAGGAGGAAAGGATCCAAGCAGTCACTTAATCCAATCCAAACACAAAAGGAATCTCTACTATAACACACCAGACAAGCAAGCAACCATCCAGCTTTTGCTTGAAGACCTCCATGGAGGCAGAACTCAGAACCTGTAAAGGAAGGCCATTCTACTTTCTGGACATCAGTAGTTGTAAGAGGAGATTTCAGTTTCGTTGGCTGTCTGCTGGAAGTCCCTCTCTTCTGGAGAGATAGAGAGACGATACAGAGAGACAGCAGACAGAGAGAGACAGATTAAGACAGAGAGACACAGACTGAGACTGAGAGACAGAGACAAAGGGAGACAAAGACAGACTGAGACGGGGGGGGCGGGGGGGGGAGAGAGAGAGAGAAAGAGAGAGAGAGAGAGAGAGAGAGAGAGAGAGAGAGAGAGCTAGCACAGCTAATAAAATCATGATTTGCTTGGATGATAATCTTATCTTTCAGAAGGTAGAAGAAATAAATCAACTATTTTGTACTTGATTTTTACTAATAAGAAGAAAAAACCCTACTAGCTACTACATGTGTGACTTTAGGCAAGTCGTTTAATGTCTTTGGATCTCAATTTTTCTCATCTGTAAAATGAGGTTGGACGGGACAAATTCTAAGGTCCTATCCATCCCTAAATCTTATGTTCCTAAATAGAGAAAACTGCGACTGTGGCAAGTAGTGATCATATCATATTAGAACTTGCGATTGATAGGGAGGCAAGTGCTGGACACGGTTTAATATATGCCCTAAACTTTAATAGGACAAATTTCAAAAAATTCAGAAAAAAAGGATAGGTAGGATTCAGTGGCCTAGGACTCTCAAAAGGAAGTAGGCCCAAGAGGCCTTGAAAGACTCTCAATAAAAATCTAGTGACTCAGTCATAGTTGGTTCCTTAGAAGAAAAAGGTAGTATCTAATGGGACCGATGATATGGTTGAATAAGGAGCCCTTTAATCAACACAAATTTTAATTAATCAATACGAATTTTAAGGGAGTATATACAAGAAATGGAGGATAACTGACAACGAATACAAAATATTGGTATTGTCTCAAGGCCTCAGAAAAACTAAAGGTCAGAATGAACAGATATTGATGATAAACACTAAAGACAATAAAAAAAATTAGTTCTAAAATTATGCTGGGGAGAGAATTTGGAACTATAAAGTCCTAAAAGTCTATGTTTATCATCAATACAGCAAACTACAAGATGGAGGCAATAAATAATCTGAAAGAGACAAAAATTAACTTAGGCCAGAAAAAGTCTTCAACAAGAGAAATTACCAGTGTGGACTCCCCTTTAAAACAAAAAGTGGGACCCTGTCGAAGTAGAATCTATGAAAAAAAAAATACACCTAAACAAGCCTTAAAGTAAAAGAATATGGTGGGTTGGTGAGTTACAAAATATAAGGGGAAAAGTGAGATTGGACTCATCTGTCTTGAGTTTTATTATCAATAACTGGGGAAAACATAATTATATGTCCTCTTCCAACCTATTACTTGACACTTTGTGGGGAGGCGGGGTATATATGTATATACACACACACACATACATACATATATATGCATATATATATACACAAATATGTTCCTGAATATGTATGCTCATATACACAAACTATATAAGTATACACATTATTGATGGATACAAATGTATATACACTTGTGCATGTATATCTCATTAATGCATATACCTGTATAACTGCATATACATATGACGTGTGCTCCATAGACACGGTACATACATATTCACATATGCACACATACATGTTTATGCTGTGTGTATGTACAATGTGGGTTGTATACATGCATGTTTATATATACATATGATGCATATTGTGAATATATATGTATGTATATCACATCAAATCAATGGTCTCTTGGATTGAATTTTATTCCAGAAGGAGGAAATATTTAACCAATGAATTCTTCACTCATATATCAGAGAACACTCATTCCTGCTACATATAAACCGGAAAAAAGACAGTCTAAGTAACAGAGAGAAATGAAAAGAAAGAAAGGAAGGGATTTCTTTCAGTTCTTCAAATCTTTTTAGAGTCCTTTTTCCCCCCGTAGACAAAGTCAGTTCTCTCAAATACTTGTCAAGGCCTTTTTTCTCTAAGCCAACCTTGAGGTCTGGTGTAGTCCAATTAATTTTGACAAATTTTCATAGATAGCTTATATTTCTCATTGTCACTAATATAATTCTCAAAAAAATTACTGTAATCCCTAAGTAGACAAGAGATATAATCTGAAAGTCTAAGGGAGACACCACATCAAATCCAATCTCCAGACATCCAAAGAACTAAATTAAATTCCACGAGGAGTGAAAACATCTTAACTTTATATCTTTCCTTCTGTCTAGCACTGCTCTGGACTCAGTAAGTACTTAGGAAAAGTTTGCTGAATGAACAGGTTAAAAAAAATCTTCATTCTGCAGTCATTTGCCTCTTAATTCTAATGCCTATCCTCTTAAGTATTTCACATTTATCCTATATATAGCTTGCTTTGTATATATTTGTTTGCATGTTGTCTCCCCCATTTCCTCCTTGAGGGCAAAAATTGTCTTTTGCCTCTTTCCTTATCCCTAGCATTTAGCTTGGCACATAGTAGGCACTTAAATATTTTTAAAATGAATTCCAGAGGGCCTAATCAGGCCCTCCTATTTGATGCCTAAATATCAGATACAAGGGGGTGTAAGAGAAATAACATTAGATTTGGAGTTGGAAAACCTAGGGTCCAGTTCCAACTTTGTGATTTAGTAATTGTATGAGCCTGAGTAAGCCACTTACTTTCCCTCTCTCTGAACCTCGGTTTCCTTATGCATAAAATAAAGCTGTAGAACTAGAAAATTTTAAAGATTTCTTCAAGCTTTTAAGATCCTCTGACTGTACACCCCTGGGAACCAGTTTCTCCAGGACCTGAAATTTTCAATACCAGAGTCTGTACTTGATTGAAGGATACCTTGTTCTTCCTTCTTCTTCCCTTGTTGTCATATTCAACGAGGAATGTTTCTGCCAAAAAGGAAGCTACAACAATCCTTCAGAAGGTTATTTTCTAAGTCTTTTCCGTTCCTACCAGTTATCTTCAGAAAGGAGATGTTGACTGAACTTGCTCTAGATGGATGTGTAAAGAAAATTCTCTCCTGAAAGACACTCGGGCTCTGGGAACAAAGAAAAAGGCCATTCCAACTTCTGGGAGATTTTCATTTTCTTACTAATCATTATGGAGTTAAGGAGAGAGAATCTGGGCGCAGCTAGGTGGCACAGTGAATAGAGCACCAGCCCTGGAGTCAGGAGTACCTGAGTTCAAATCTGACCTCAGACACTTAACACTTAAAAGCTGTGTGACCCTGGGCAAGTCACTTAACCCCAATTGCCTCATTTAAAAAAAAAAAAAAGAGAGGGAGAATCTACACATGAATTGAGTTCAACAAAAAAAGCAGCTTCCATGACAGAAACCTCAACCCATTTGTTTGACACTATCTTAGGGCCCCAGCCCACTTTCTTCCTAATTTCGCTTCTCTCTTGTATTTCCTTTTTTTTCTTTTCTTTCTTTTTTTTTGTTTTGGGGGGGGGCGGGGCAATGAGGGTTAAGTGACTTGCCCAGGGTCACACAGCTAGTAAGTGTCACGTGTCTGAGGCTGGATTTGAACTCAGGTCCTCCTGAATCCAGGGCCAGTGCTCTATCCAGTGCACCACCTAGCTGCCCCCTTCTCTCTTGTATTTCCATGAAGTTTCTCTGCCCATATTTCTCCCAGAGGAGAAAGGTACC